>NC_056727.1:1215440384-1215495384 GCF_019279795.1 Protopterus annectens
TAGTAGTGGGTACCAGTGTTGTCTTGGCCAGTCTGGAGCTATTAGGATCCCCTTGGGCTGCTCTGCTTTGATCTTTAGTAACACTGTGGTCATCAGTGGCAGAGGTGGAAATGCATAGATTTTTAGGGAGCTCCAGTTGAAAGAGAGCATCTATTTTCCATGCTTGTGGATGATATGTCCTTGAACAGAACTTTTGTAAGTGATGATTGAGGTGGGAGGCAAATAGGTCTACGTCTGGCCTGCCCCATGTCGAAGTGAGTCGTATAAAGATTTCTGGATGTAACCTCCATTTGTGGGGGTCTAGGAAATTCCTGCTTAGACTGTCCGCCAGAACACTGTCTTTGCCTGGAACAAACTGGGATTGCAACTGTAAGTTTAGGCTCAGTGATTTTTCCCAAAGATTCATTGTCAGTCTGCAAAGGGGGTAAGAATGAGTGCCCCCCTGCTTGTTTATGTACCACATCACAGTGATGTTGTCTGTCCGTACTAGTAGGTGGCCTGGTTGTAGTTGTTGTCCGAAGGCCTCGATGGCATGCATTACTGCCAGCATTTCTTTTTGGTTGATATGCAGATGTGTTTCCTTTGGAGACCATTGTCCTTGAATACATCTGCCCTCCATGTGCGCCCCCCATCCAAGGTCTGAGGCATCTGTGGTCATGGTCTGTGTTATCTGAGGTTTGTTGAATGACATACCTGTGTTTGACCGGCTTACTGAGGCCCACCATAGAAATTCCTTTCAAAGACATGGAATGAGCGGTATGGTTGCTTCTAGGTTGTTGCTGTGTTGAGACCATAAGCTTTTTAGGTACCATTGAAGCTTTCTCATCTGTAGTCTTGCTAGTGGAACCAGGAGAATGCAGGATGCCATGTAACCCAGGGCCTGTAGGAATCTCTTTGCAGTTATCTGGGTGAGCTTTGCTAAACTTTTGAAGTAACGAGTTAACTTCTTTTGCTGGTCTTCTGTCAGGTAAGCCATTTGAGAGGCTGTGTCTAGTTTGGCTTCTAAGAAGGTAATTTGCTGGGATGGCTGAAGTCTTGACTTTTGAAAGTTGACTGTGTATCCTAGAGCCTCTGTAGCAAATGTATGACAAAATTCAAGTTTTTTGTCAAAGTTAGTCGTCTGCTTGTATGAGGCAATCGTCCAGGTACGGGTAGATTTGAATCCCCTGGAGCCTGCAATGAGCAATTACTGAAGCCAGGCATTTCGTGAATACTCTGGGCGCAGTAGATAAGCCAAATGGCAATGCTGAGAATTGATAATGCTCTGGCCCTGCAAGAAATCTGAGGTATCTTCTGCAGCTGTGTCCGATAGGGACATGCAGGTATGCCTCCTTGAGGTCCAGAGTAATCAGCCAAGACCCCTTGCCCAGCATGGGAAGGAGTTGCTGTAGAGTCAGCATTTTGAACTTTGGTACTATGAGAAAAGTGTTTAAAGCAGACCAGTCCAGTATTGGTCTCCATTGAGTTTCTTTTCTTGGAACAAGGAACAGTTGAGTAAAACCCCTGACCTTGTTCTTGTTGTGGAACTTTTTCTATTGCTTTGATCTGAGCAAGCAGAAAAATTTGCTTGATAGCCTCTGCCCTCTGATTTTGTGGAAGGTTTGGCATGCCCAGTTTTCTTGGCAAGGTATGAAAATGGAACCTGTAACCGTGGTCTATAATGTCCAAAATCCATTTGTCCTTTGTCAGTTTGTGCCAATTTTTTGTAAACAGAGATAATTTTCCGCCCAAAGGAGCTTCTGCTTGCTCCTTGGTCAGCGGAACTAGAGGAAAGTCATTGAGATTGTCCCTGTGGGGCGGGAGAAACCCCTGTGTCACTTCTTTGGTTTGCTGGTTGCCATTGTCGTCCCCTGTAGGATCCTCTGTATTGGCCTCTTCCTCGGGCACGCCTGTTTTTGACCCTTTGAAATCTTTCAGGATTAGGAAAGGACCGGTTTTTAGAAGGCCAGTTCCTGCTGAATCTGGGTGGCTGAACCTGGAGGAAATCTTTGACTGTCTGAACTGACTTGGCTTTTTCCTCAATGGACTTTAACACATCTTTAGCATTAGCATCAAAAAGCTTGTTCTTTTCCAAGGGTGCATCAAGAAGTTTTGCCTTAACATGATCTGGTAAAGGTTGATCTTTTAACCATGCATGTCTACGAATGACCGCCCTCTGTCATAGCTGCCCTACATGAAGCTTCCAATGCATCATATCCACACTGTAGAAAATGATTGCTAACTTGCTGAGAATTGTGTACAGCCTCCTGCAAAGACTTCCTATCTAAAGGTTCAGGGGAGGCCAATCTTTTCTGTAAATCATCTAACAGGAAATCCTGATATTGAAACATGTGAAAGAGACAATTGAGAACTCTCATAGATAAAGTAGTGGAGGTGTAGACCTTCTTCCCCCACCTCTCTAAGGACCTTGCTTCCCTGCTGGAAGGCAAAGGGTTTTTGGAGGTGGTAGCTGAAACCCCTTTAGGCCCCTGGGAAATTGTTTCTAAATCAACAGCATGGGCCCTAAAGAAATGAGAATGGGTTTCTGGGACCCTATAGTATCTGTCAGGCTTGACAGGAGCAGGAGGAAGAGTATCAGGGGTAACACTGGAGTCAGAGTATAAATCATCCAAAACATCAAGCACAGGAGGTATAGCTAAGGGTCTGTGTTGGGGCTTTTTAAGGAAGGTTGAAGGCTTTCTGGAATCTGAATATTCCTGGCCTTGCCACTTAAAATGCTCCCTCATGGAATGCAGAACTTCCCCAAAAGACATATCCTCAGGAGGAGAAGCAGAGGGAATGGAGTCCTCTGCATCTGAATCCTCATAGGTATGGAAGGGCTCTTCCTGGCCTTCGGAGTGAACAGAGTCCTCAGAATCTTCATCTGTAGGAAGAGGGTCAGAGGGTTCAACCCTGGGCCTCTTAACAGGAGGAGGCTGGGATCCTCTCTCAGGATGGGCCTGGGAACCTCTGATCAGGGAAATTAAATCTGCGGCCATAGCCATGATTTGAGTTTCAGGAGTAGGCTGAGGTAAGGTTTTAGCAGAAAGATGCTTGGACTTGCTGGCTGCCTTGGCACGTGTGTAGGCCTTGATAGACATGGGAGGCCTAGCCGCTCCACGTGCAAGAGTGACCTTATCAACAGCAATGGTCTCGGGCATTTTCTCGGTTTCAGTATCCGGAGGAAAGTCAATAACTGGCGGAGTGGCCTCCGGTATCGGAGGTATGGGTAATGCGGTGTCTTCGGTTCGGAGCGGTGGAATAACCGCCTCAGAGGGAACCGGAGCACTTGCGGTTAGTTTTGGCGTGGTGTCAGTAGAAGACGCGGGCCGAGGATGTCGGTCCCAGGTCTTTTCGTTTCTTAGGAGTCTGCATTGTCGGATGTTCCGACGGCATTGTATAGTCAAATTTATCGCCGAAAAAGTCTTCAGCGAACTCCGCCCGGCGCCTGAGAGTGCGCTTATTGAAGCGAGCACAGGTGGCACAGGCCGAGACATCGTGGTCTGGGCCAAGGCAAGGGAGGCAGTAAGAGTGGAAATCCTTATGAGGTATTTGTTTACCACAAGACAAACAATTATTTACTTTTTCAGTAATTTCTGACATCGGCTGAGGCAAGAAAAAGGTCCCCAACGGGGTACTTAGCTTTTTTGATGACTTCGGTTTCGAAGAATACAGGAGCTGACCGACCGGCACTTGCGAACTGCTTCTGCTTCGGGCACCGCGCGGCAAGAAAGACTGAAGAAGATGGCGTCGGCTGATGCTTATGTACTCCAGCCGCTCTGACGTCAGAGAGAAATGCGACATCAGCCGACGTCGGACCCAGACTTTGGAATCCGGCCGACCGAGTGCTGCCTGAGGCAGGACAACCCATATGTTATGACTGCAGTTGCATTCTTGAAGGACATCTGTTTACACGGATTTTGCTTTTTCTTCCATCTTTAAGACATCTTCTGCCTTAGTGCCAAATAAGGTATCTTTGTGCAAGGGGGCATCCAATAATTTAGATTTTACATGGTCTGGCAGGTGCTGTTGCTAAAGCCATGCATGCATTCTAATGACAATTCAGTGAATGCTGCCCTGCAAGAAGCTTCTAGGACGTCAACACCACAGTGCAAGCTGTATTTAGTTACTTGAATTGCAGAATGCATTAAATCCTGTAAATCTTTAGATTCTGCCCAAGCAGGAAAGGAAGACATTTTTTGTTAATGGAGTTCCAAGGTAAATTGCTGCAATTTCAGCATATGGAACTGACAATTTAGCGCCCCGATAGCAACACGAGTTGAGGTGTATACTTTTTTACCCCATCTGTCCAATGCGCGGGAATCCCTGCCTGAGGGGGTGGGATTCTTAGCAGAGATTGCTTTAATCCCTTTTGGCCCTTGAGAAATGACCTCAGGGTCAGCTGTAGGATTTTTAAAAATATATTTCTGTGAGTCAGGGACTCTGTAGTACCCGTCTGGTATTCTGGGAGCTGGAGGAAGGGTGTCAGGAGTCTAGCTGGATTCAAGGACATCCTCCACAATATCCAAAAAGTACAGTTTTGTACCTACCATAAATGTAGATGTTCGAGTGTATACACTGCTGCAGTCATTAAACTCAGGTTATCCTGCCATCAGGCGGTTCTCCAGTCGGCCTGAGTTCTAAAGTCTTGGCCCGGCATAGACTGTTGTCGCCTCCTCCCTGATGTCAGTGCGACAGGGGTATACAAGATGCAGCAGACGCCATTTTCTTCAATTTTTCTTGCCCCAGACGTCAGGTGCCTCTAAATAGGTAGGCAATTCCAATTGCTAATAAAACATACATAAGAAACACAAAAAACTTACAGCTACCAGCAAATACTCCCCATAGGTAGTAAGGGTAGAAGATATAGGTACGTACCAGTCAGTAAGAGGGGAAGGAGGGAGGGTAACCTGGACTGCAGCAGTGTATACACTCTAACATCTACATTTATGGTAAGTACAAAACTGTACTATGTTCATCGTGTTACACTGCTTCAGTCATTACACTTGGGTAGAATCCCAAAGCTGAGGAAGTGTGGCTGGTTCTGTAAGGCAATAGGGGTGGCTATAAGGCCCTGCAGCACTGCAATGGCAAAGCCAGCTCTGGATTTAGAGTATAGAGGCAGATGGTAATGCTTGGTGAAGGTATGTACAGAACTCAAGTTGCTGCTTCCAAAATATCCTTGGTAGGTACTCCCCTGAGGTAGGCAGTTGAAGTGGCTGTTGCCCTGGTGGAGTGAGATCTAATGCTGCTGGGTATGGGTTTTCCATGGTATGTGTAGCAGAAACGTATACAATGTCCTATCCATTTTGAAATAGTCTGTTTTGAAATGGCTTTTCCCTGTGCTCCTGCAGCATATGCTACCAATAATTGCTCAGATTTTCTGAAAGCTTTGGTTTTGTCCAAGTAAAAGCGTAACTGCCTGTGAATGTCCAAAGAGTGCAGTAGCCTCTCCCCTTTATTCTGTGGTTTAGGATAAAAAGTTGGCAGGTTAATAGTTTGGTTTAGAGCCACACTGGATACCACCTTTGGCATAAAAGTAGTGTTAGTTCTTAAAGACACCCTATTTGGTGGAAAATGAGGAAAGGTTCCACTGCCATTAGTGCCTGTAATTCTGAAACTGTTCGTGTTGATGTTATTGCCAGGAGCACAGCAGTTTTCCAAGAGATATATTTTAATTCTGCTGTGTTGGCTGGCTCAGAAGGAGGTAAAGTTAGCTTCTCCAAAACAAAGTTGAGGTCCCAAGTTGGAGTAGGTGCTCTACAGAGCGGTCTTATGTTTTTAGCCCCTCTGAGGTACTGTTTTAACAGAGGATTAGAGAAAATTGGTGGATCCATGTTGTAATGAGCAGAGATGGCAGAGGCGTGGATCTTGATGGATGAGAAGGAGAGTCCTTTTGTCCAGCATCTCAGTTAAGTAATGTAGTATCTGAGGAATGTTTGGGACAAGAGGGTCAAGGCTGTGAGCTTAGTTCCAGGCACAGAATCCCTTCCATTTATCCGAATAGGCTTTCCTGGTACTAGGCCTTCTGGCCTCCAGAATGACATCCATAACAGCTTTGGAGAGAGGCATTGCTTGCTTGACTAAATCTTCCATGCAGCTAGGTTTAAGGTCTTTAGCTGGCTGTGTAGTATTTGTTTGTTGTGCTGAGTCAGCAGATGTGGGATTTGAGGCAAAATCCAGGGTGGTTCTTGTGCTAAACTCCTTAAGATTGGGTACCAGTGCTGGCATGGCCAGTCTGGTGCAATCAGGATCATCTCTGGCTCTTCCTGCCTGGCTTTTATGAGTACCCTTGGCAGGAGAGGTAGTGGTGGGAAACCGTATACTTGTAGGTTCTCCCAGCTGAATGAGAGGGCATCCATTTTCCATGCTTGTGGATGGTAACTCCTTGTGCAGAATTTTTGTAGCTGGCAGTTTATTGGGGATGCAAACAGATCTATATCCGGGCTCCACCATTTCTGTGTTATCATTCTGAATATTTGTGGATTCAACTCCCATTCGTGGGGATCCATGATGTTTCCGCTTAAGCCGTCTGCCAGTGTGTTTTTCTCTCCTGGCAGGAATTGTGCTTGCAGATGAACTTGAAGGTTTATAGCTGTGTTCCACAAGGTCATAGCTTGTCTGCATAGGGGGTAGGAGCAAGTGCCCCCTTGCTTATGTACCACATAACTGTGGTGTTGTCTTGTCTTTAGCAGTAGTTGTCCAGGATGCAGCAGGTCCTTGAAAGCTATAAGCACATTTTGTACAGCTAGCATCTCTTTTTGATGTGAAGATGCCTTTGTTCTGCGGGCCACGTGTCCTGAATACATTTGTCTGCCATGTGTGCTCCCCAGGAGTAATCCGATGCATCTGTTGTCAGTGTTTGTCTGGCTGTGGGTTGTGTAAAAGGCTGTCCCTTGTTGAGGTGACAAGCTTGAGCCTACCATTGAAACTCCTGTTGAAGGCAAGGGATTAGTGGTATAACTGTTTCCAAACTTTGACAGTGTTGAGACCATACATTCTTTAGGTAACATTGTAGTTTCCTCATATGCAGTCTGGCATATGGAATTAGTAGTATGCAGGATGGCATTTAACCCAAGGCCTGCAGAATTTTTCTTGCAGGGAGTTGGGTCTTTGTTGCCATCAATTGAAAGCATTGAGTCAGCTGTCTTTGTTTGTCTGGCGTGAGATAAGCCATCTGGGCCGTTGTGTTCAAGCTGGCACCCAGGAATATAATCTCTTGTGAGGGCACTAGCTTTGATTTCTTTTCGTTTACTGTGTACCCCAGGCAACATAACTTTTTTACAAACGCCAGATGCTTTAGACGAATGTCCTTGCTCTCTGCTTGAATCAGGCAGTCGTCCAGGTATGGATAAATTTGAATTCCTTTCTGTCTGCAAAACGCAATTACTGGTGCCAGGCACTTTGTGAAGACCCTGGGCGCAGTAGATAAGCCAAAGGGCAGTGCAGAGAATTGGTAGTGCATTGAACCAGCTATGAATCTGAGGCATCTTCTGCAGTTTTGTCTGATAGGGACATGCAGGAGGTCCAAAGTCACGAGCCAAGCTTTCTTGCCCAGCATGGGAAGAAGCTGCTGTAATGTCAACATTTTGAATTTCGGAACATCCAGTTAAGTGTTTAGGGATGAAAGATCCAGAATGGGCCTCCAGGCTTTGTCTTTTCTGGGTACCAGAAAGAGTCCTGAGTAAAATCCTTGTCATTGCTCCTGTGATGGCACCTTTTGAATAGCTTTCATATCCATGAGTGCTGTAATTTGTTGTAGAGCCTCTGCCCATTGATTTGGTGGCAGATTTGGCATTCCTTTTAACCTTGGCAGAGTGTGAAAGTGGAACCTGTAACCTTGAAATACAATGTTGAGAACCCATTTGTCTTTGGTGATCATTTGCCGATTGTGGTAGAAGAGTGCCAGTTTTCCTCCCAAGGGGGCTGCCAAGAAGGATTTGTTTGGCAGCTGTAGTGGGAAGTCATTGGAGCTGCTTTTTATATGGTTGGGGCCTGTCTTCCCCTTCTTTCTGGCCTGATGCAACCCATTGTCGAGGCCTGTAAGGACCTTGTGCTTGACCTCTACCTCTTGGACGTCTGTATCTTCCCTTTTGAGGTCTAACTGGAAAGGACCAATTCTTAGTTGGCCAGTTTCTGCTAAATCTAGGAGGCTGAACCTGTAAGATATCCTTCACCGTTTGCATAGATTTTGCCTTATCCTCCATTTTCTTTAATACCTCTTCTGCCTCAACTCCAAACACATCCTGCTGCAAAGGTGCATCCAATAATTTTGCTTTAACATGATCTGGTAACGTATGTTCTTTTAACCAAGCATGTCTTCTAATGACAGAGCCTGTAACTGCTGCTCTTGCAGGAGGCCTCTAGAGAATCAAAACCACATTGCAAAGTATGCTTTCCCACTTGTTCAGCTGCATGCAATAAATCCTGCATTTCTTTAAAATTAGGAGGATCCGATTCTGGAAGCATTTTTTGTTTTAACTGAGACAGTAAAAATTGCTGATATTTTAGCATGTGAAACTGGCAATTTAAGGCTTTCACTGCTAAGGTTGCAGACGTATATACTTTCTTTCCCCATCTGTCTAATGCTCTGGAATCTCTGTCAGGGGGAACTGGATTCTAGGCTGATGAGGCCTTAACTCCTCTGGGTCCCTGAGAAATAGTTTCAGGGTCAGCTACAGGGCTTTTATACAGAAATTTGTGTGAGTATGGGACTCTGTAGTATCTGTCAGGTTTAACAGGGGCTGGAGGTAAGGAATCAGGATTTAAGCTGGATTCAGTATACACATCATTCACAATATCTAACACTGGCGGAATAGCAAGGGGTCTGCATTGAGGTAATAAAAGGAAGTCTCTGAGCCTTTTCTTGGATTCTAAATAATCCTGGCCTTCCCAGTGGAAATGCTCCCTCATGGTATGTAGGGTTCCCCAAAGGAGTAGCCCTCAGGTGGTGAGGCTGATGGAATTGATTCCTCAGCATCAGAATCCTCATAAAGGGGTAAAGAGTATCCTAGGTTTGAGGATGAATCAGAAGAGATGGACACCTGGTCGGATGAGTTATAGAATGCACCCTGTCTAGGTCTTTTACCAGGAGGGGGATGGGACCCTCTGATCAGAGTGATTAGGTCTTCGGCCATTTTGAGCATTTGTTTCTTAGGCTTGAAGGCCTGGCCTGGAGAATGCTGTATTTGTTTCTGACTATAAAGGAGGCTTAGACATAGCTGAGGGTTTAATGCTTAACTGAGTATGTCTGAAGACACCCTCTGTAGCTGTGGGTTACTCAGCTACTCCGGATCCCTCTGAAAGGTTAGTCTCGGTAGGCTGAAGAACTTGTGCGTCCGAAGGCCCAGCCATCTCCACATGGGAGTCAGAGGCGGCTTGTGGTTCTACAGAAGCGGTCGTCAGGGGCTGTGAAGTCGCCTCACTGAAAACCGGAGAACCGGCGACTGGCCTAGAAGAGGCTTTGTCCGTTTTGGGCCTCGGATGCCCATCCTTGTCTTTGCGCTTTTTGTGTATTCCGGTCGTCGGAAGTTCCGGCGGCATGGTATGATTGAATTTTCTACCAAAGTAATGTGGGGCAAAAGCAAACAGACGTTTAATAGTGCGCTTGTTAAACCTAGCACAAAACCGACAACCAGTGACGTTGTAGTCAGGGCCTAGGTATGGGATACAATAGGAATGGAAATCCTTATGAGGTATTTGCTTCCCACAAGAAATACAGTTAGTAACTTACTGACATCGGTCTGAGGAAAGAAAAAGTTTCCCCAATGAGGTACTTAGCTTTGTAGAAGACTTCGGTTCTGGATTCGGAATGAAAATCTCAGGAGACGGCCGACTGGCACGTGCGAAAGTACAGTTTTGTACCTACCATAAATGTAGATGTTCGATTGCTAATACAGCTGCAGTCATAATAGATGGGTTATCCTGCCGTCAGGCGGGTCCTCGGTTGGCCGAATTCCAAAGTCTAGGTCCGGCATCGGTTGTCGTCGCCTCTTCCCTGACGTCAGTGCGGCAGGGGTATAAAAGAACCAGCAGACACCATTTTCTTCAGTTTTTCTTGCCCCAGATGTCAGGTGCCTCCAGAAGGAAGGCAAAACATACATTTATGTAATAATGCAATCTAAATCAAAAAACAGTAGTTGCAAGCAAATACACCATAAAAGAATACCCCAATAAGGTTGTATTAGGAGGTGTTTGTCATTAGGCCTGTCCCAAGAGGGGGAGGAGGGAGGGAAACCTGGACTGCAGCTGTATTAGCACTCTAACATCTACATTTATGGTAGGTACAAAACTGTACTATGTTCATCATGCATACAGCTGCAGTCATAACAGATGGGTAGAATCCCAAAGCTAAAAAGGGGTGGCAGGCACTAAGTGGAACTAGGAGGAGCAAGGATGCCCTGCAAGACTGCTGTGGCAAAGCCCGCTCTAGATTTAGAGTAAAGAGGTAGGTGATGGTGTTTGGAGAAAGTATGCACAGAACTCCAAGTGGCTGCTTCCAAAATATCCTTGGTAGGAACCCCCCTGAGGAAAGCTGTAGAGGTAGCTGTGGCCCTTGTGGAGTGAGATCTGATGCTTGTAGGTACAGTCTTACCATGAAATGAACAAAAGCGTATACAGTGGGCTATCCATTTTGAGATTTTCTGTTTGGAAATAGCCTTTCCTTGAGCACATGTAGCATAGGACACAAAGAGTTGCTCCGATTTTCTGAATGGCTTTATCCTGTCCAAATAATAATGAAGCTGTCTGTGAATGTCCAAGGAATGTAGTAGTCTCTCCCCTTTGCTTTGTGGATTAGGATAAAAAGTAGGTAAGTGGATAGCCTGATTCAAGGCTACACTGGATACTACCTTTGGCATAAAGGAAGGGTTGGTTCGTAAGGAAACTCTGTCCTGATGGAAAATGATGCAAGGTTGCACAGCCATGAGGGCTTGTAGTTCCGAAACCCTGCGTGCTGAGGTGATACAGCCAGAAGGAAGGCTGTTTTCCATGACAAGTATTGCAGTTCTGTTGAAGCAGCTGGCTCAAATGGAGGCAGGGTCAGTTTTTCTAAAATGAAATTGAGGTCCCAAGCAGGTACTGGTTGCTTCCTTGGGGGTTTTATATTCTTAGCCCCTCTGAGGAACTGTCTTAAGAGCGGATGAGAGAATAAAGGAGGATCAGTGTTGTATTGTGCAGAAATGGCTGAAGCATGGATTTTGATGGAGGAGAATGAAAACCCAATGTTTAGCATCTCAGCTAGGTACTATAATATTTGAGGTAAATTCAGTATTCCAGGATTCTGTCCCTTTTTCTGATTCCAGGCACAAAACCGTTTCCATTTGGCGGACTAGGCTTTTCTAGTAGAAGGCCTTCTGGCCTCCAAAATGACATCCTGCACCTCCTTGGAGAGGAGGGTCTGTTGGGAAATCAAGGAATCCTCCATGCGGCTAGATTGAGTGTTTTCAGCTGACTGTGAAGAATTTTGAAGTTGTGCTGGGTCAACAAGAGGCAGAGGCAGGATCCATGGTGGGGAATGCGTCAGACTCCTCAGGAGTGGGTACCAGTGTTGTCTTGGCCAGTCTGGAGCAATGAGAATCCTCTTTGGTCTGTCTGCTCTGGCTTTTAATAGAACTTTGGGCAGCAGAGGAAGAGGTGGAAAGGCATAAACTGTCAATGTTGTCCAACTGAAAGACAGTGCATCCACTTTCCAGGCCTGTGGATGATAGGTCCTTGAGCAGAAATTGGTAATTTCTGTGGGTAGCAAAGAGATCTATGTCTGGCCTTCACCATGCTTGAATTATCTTTGCAAAAACTTGAGGATGCAACTTCCATTCGTGTGGATCTGTCATATTTCTGCTTAGGTTGTCTGCCAGCGTGTTTTCCTTGCCTGGCAGGAATTGTGCTTGAAGATGGATTTGTAATTCCAGAGCTGTGTTCCAAAGAGACATGGCTAGCCTGCACAGGGGATATGAATGGGTTCCTCCCTGTTTATGTACCACATCACTGTGGTGTTGTCTGTTCTTATCAATAGCTGGTCTGGATGCAGTAGGTCTTTGAAGGCCATAATAGCATTTTTTACTGCTAGCATTTCCTTTTGATTGATGTGTAATGTGTTTTTCTTTTTGGGACCATTTGCTCTGAATGCACTGATCTGTCATGTGCGCCCCCCAGGTGTAGTCCGAGGCGTCTGTTGTGATGATTTGACTGAGGCATGCAGAATGGGAGACCTATGTTTCTTTGGCATGCTCGAGCCCACCACAGAAATTCCTTTTGGAGACGTGGAATGAGTGGTATAATTGTTTCCAAACTGTGGCTGTGTTGAGACCATAAGTTTTTTAGGTACCATTGAAGTTTCCTCATATGCAGCTTTGCACATGGGATTAGCAGGATGCAAGATGCCATGAATCCCAGAGCCTGCAGGATTTTCCTTGCAGTCAGCCTGGTGAAGGTTGCCATTTTTCTGAAGTATTGAGATAGTTGCCCTCGTTTCTCTGGCGTGAGGTAGGCCATCTGGGTGTTTGTATTCAAGCTGGCACCCAGGAAAATTATTGCTTGCGATGGTATTAGTTTTGATTTCTTTTTGTTGACTGTGTATCCCAGAAAGTTCAACAACTTTATTACAAATGCCAGGTGTTTCAGAAATATGTGCTTGCTGTCCGCTTGGATCAGGCAGTCGTCCAAATATGGGTATATTTGTATCCCTTGAAGTCTGCAGAAGGCAATTACTGATGCCAGGCATTTCGTGAACACTCTGGGCGCAGTAGATAAGCCAAAGGGCAATGTAGAGAATTAATAATGGGTTGAACCTGCAAGAAATCTGAGGTATCTTCTGCAATCTTGTTGGATAGGGACATGCAGGTATGCCTCCTTGAGGTCCAACGTTACCAGCCAAGACTCCTTGCCCAGCATGGGAAGAAGCTGCTGTAATGTGAGCATCTTGAATTTTGGTACGAGTAAATGTGCGTTTAGGATGGATAGGTCCAAAATAGGTCTCCAATCTTTGTCCTGCCTTGGTATCAGGAATAGTCTGGAATAAAAACCTTGACCCTGTTCTTGTGCAGGTACCTCTTGAATAGCTTTCATGTCCATGAGAGCTGAAATTTGTTTTTGTGCCTCTGCCCTTTGATTTTGTGGCAGGTTTGGCATGCCTCGCATTTTTGGAAGGGTGTGAAAGTGAAATCTCTAGCCTCTGTCTATAATGTCCAGGATCCATTTGTCTTTTGTGACAATATGCCAATTTTTCGAAAATCATGTCAGTTTTCCACCTAAAGGTGCTGCCATTAGAGCTTCGCTTGGCATGCAAAGGGGAAAGTCATTGTGTCTGCTTTCTGAATGGCTGTGATCTATCCTGTCCACCTCTTGGTGTAGGTGCTTGCCATTGTCTGGCTTCTAAATGATCCTTGAGATTGCCCTCTACCCCTCGGGCGCCTGTATCTACCTCTTTGAGGTCCGTCCGAGGCTGGAAAGGACCAATATTTTGAAGGCCAGTTTCTACTGAAATGTGGAGTTTGTACCTGTAGGAAATCTTTCACTGTTTGCATTGATCTTGCCTTTTCCTCCATTTTCTTTAATACCTCCTCAGCTTTAACATCAAACAATACATCTTTTTGAAGAGGTGCGTCTAATAATTTAGCTTTGACATGATCTGGTAAGGTTTGCTCTTTGACCCAAGCATGTCTACGTATGACAGACCCTGTAAAGTACAGTTTTGTACCTACCATAAATGTAGATGTTCGAAGATCCACATTGCTGCAGTCCTAACACTTGGGTAGTCCGCTGTCCCAGTCGGCCCGAATACCAAAGTATAAGGCTGACGTCGGTCAAGGTGCATTTGTCTGACATCAGGACGTCAGGGTACAAATGCGCATGACCGACGTCATATCCTCAGTCTTTTCTTGCCCCAGATGTCAGAAGACCCTAAAAAGATAAGGCCAAAACCACAAAAAACACCAAACAGTACTGTACCTAATATATGTACAATATATACAAATTTACAAAAATAGAACCCCACCCACACAACCACCCCTAAACACAGAGGGGAAGGAGGGAGGGTAAATTGGACTGCAGCAATGTGGATCTTCGAACATCTACATTTATGGTAGGTACAAAACTGTACTATGTTCTTCATCTCACATTGCTGCAGTCCTAACACTTGGGTAGAATCCCAAAGCAGAGGTAAGGGAGGATGGCTAAACTATAATGAAGCAGGAGCTGCCAAAATGCCCTGCAACACAGCAGTGGCAAAACCAGCCCTGGATTTAGAATAGAGAGGAAGGTGGTAATGCTTGGAGAAAGTATGCACTGAACTCCAAATAGCTGCCTCCAAAATATCCTTAGTTGCCACCCCCCTTAGAAATGCTGTTGAAGTGGCAGTAGCCCTCGTGGAATGAGGCCTAATCCCAGCTGGAATCTCTTTGCCATGATGGGAATAACAGAATGCAATGCAAAACCCAATCCACTTAGATATAGTTTGTTTTGACACAGGCTTGCCCTGAGAACTCAAAGCAAAAGAAACAAACAACTGCTGAGACTGCCTAAAATCCCTAGTCCTGCTTAAATAATAACACAACTGCCTGTGTACATCTAAAGTGTGCAAAATCTTTTCCCCCCTATTTTGGGGATCTGCATAAAAAGTAGGCAAATGAATAGTTTGGTTTAAAGCCACACTAGAAACCACCTTAGGCATAAATGAAGGATTAGTACGTAATGATACCCTATCCTTATGAAAAATCAAAAAAGGCTCAACCGCCATAAGGGCCTGCAATTCAGAAACCCTTCTTGCAGAAGTAATGGCCAACAAAAAAGCAGTCTTCCATGACAAATATTTCAATTCAGCAGTAGCCTCAGGCTCAAAAGGTTGTAGAGTAAGTTTCTCCAACACAAAATTGAGGTCCCAAGCAGGAGTAGGAGCTCTACGTGGGGGTCTCATATTCTTCGCCCCTCTAAGAAATTGCTTGAACAAAGGATGAGAAAACAATGGTGGGTCACAATCATAGTGAGCTGAAATTGCTGCAGCATGAATCTTAATGGAAGAGAAAGACAAACCTTTGTCCAATAACTCAGTAAGATATTGAAGAGCCACACTCAAATTAGGCTCAGAAACATCCAAATCCTTTGCTGCACTCCAAAATAAAAATCTCTTCCATTTTTCTGCATACACTTTACGTGTACTAGGTCTTCTGGCTTCCATAATCACATTCAAAACTTGTTGAGGAAGTTGAGACCTGCTGTGGTTCAAAACAGAATATGCCAGGCTGTTAGATGAAGAGAGTGAAGCTTGACATTGAGTAGATGACCGTCCCTCTGAGACAAAAGGTGTGGAATTAAAGGTAAAGGCCATGGAGGCTTCCTTACCAGATTCCTCAGTAATGGGTACCAGTGTTGCCGAGGCCAATCTGGAGCTATCAAAATCATCCTTGGCTTGTCTTGTCTGACCTTTAGGAGTACCTTTGGGAGGAGAGGCAGAGGTGGAAAGGCATACACATGAAGATTTTCCCAACTGAACGAAAGAGCATCCACTTTCCAAGCTGTGTGATGAAACCTTTTCGTGCAAAACTTTGGCAGCTGGTGGTTTAGTGGAGAAGCGAACAGATCTATGTCTGGAGTTCTCCAGGACACTGTCAATTGTCGAAATACATGAAGATCCAGTTTCCACTCGTGGGGATCCATGATTTGCCTGCTTAACACATCTGCTAAGGAGTTCTGTGCTCCTGGCAGAAACCTTGCCTGTAGATTTAGCTGCAAGCTGAGCGCAGTCTCCCACAAAATCATTGCTTGCCTGCATAGAGGATAAGAATGTGTTCCCCCTTGCTTGTTGATGTACCACATGACAGTTGTGTTGTCTGTTAGAATCAACACCTGCCCTGGAAGAAGTAACTCCTTGAAAGCCATTAATGCAAACTGGACTGCTAACATCTCCTTCATGTTGATATGTAGATGCAGTAGTCTGGCAGGCCACTTGTCTTGTATCCACTTTCCATTCAGATGAGCTCCCCAAGCTATGTCTGAGGCATCTGTCGTTAGAACCTGACTCGCCTCTGGCCGGGTCACAGAGTCCCTTGTTTAGGTGACATTCCTGAGCCCACCACAAAAATTCCTTTTGAATGCAAGGTATTATTGGAATGACAGTGTCCAAATCCTGGCAGTGCTGTGTCCATACATTTTTTAGATACCATTGCAGCTTCCTCATATGCAGTTTGGCATTGGGAAGCACCAGAATACAAGATGCCATGAACCCTAAGGCTTGAAGGACTGTCCTTGCAGTCAGCCCGGACTGAAGAGATAGTTGATGGAAGTAAAGGGAAAGATTCTTTTGTTTGTCCGGGGTTAAAAAGGCCATCTGGGCTGCTGTATTCAGTCTCACACCCAGAAAGCACGTGTCTTGAGAGGGTACTAGACTGGACTTTATTTCGTTCACAGAATACCCCAGGCATCTTAGCACTGCTATCACATATTCCAGATGCTGAAGAAGCTCGTCCTTTTCTTGAGCCAGAATCAGACAGTCGTCCAAGTAAGGATAGATTTGTATTCCTTTTAGCCTGAAGAAAGCTACAACTGGAGCCAGAACTTTTGTGAATACTCTGGGCGCAGTAGATAAGCCAAAGGGCAATGCAGAGAACTGATAATGTGAATTTCCAGCTCGGAAACGCAGACACTTCCTGCAACTGAGTCTGATAGGCACATGAAGGTAAGCCTCCTTGAGATCTAAAGTTACCATCCAGTGATCTTTGCCCAGCAGAGGTAAAAGCTGTTGTAACGTCAACATTTTGAACTTGGGAATGTCCAGATAAGTGTTGAGGATAGACAAATCCAAAATTGGTCTCCACGTGTTCCCCTTTTTTGGTACAAGGAACAGGCGAGAATAAAATCCTAGGCCCCTTTCTGGCACAGGAACCGGCTGAATGGCCCCTATCTGGAGTAACAGAGAAATTTGCTTGTGAGCCTCTTTTCTTTGTATAGGAGGAATGTCTGGCATGCCCTTGAAAGGAGGCAAGGTATGGAAATAAAACCTGTAACCGTGGTGAACGATATCCAATACCCATCTGTCTTGGGTAATAACACTCCAATTTTCTTTGAAAAGTGCCAGCCTTCCTCCCAAAGGTGCTGCCAGACGAGAAGGTTCTGGCAGCTGAAAAGGCAAGTCATTGGGTCTGCTTACGAAAGGACTGACCCCTACCCTCTCCAGAAGACTGGGCAGGCGAACTGCCTGTTCTAGGCCTAAAAGAACCTTGAGCTCTGCCCCTACCACGTCTAGATCTACCCCTAGACTGAGAATCATAAGAGGGATAAGTCCACCCCTTAGTAGGCCAATTTCTACTAAACTTTGGAGGCTGAACCTGCAAAAAATCTTTAACAGTCTGCATAGACTTAGCCTTGTCCTCCATTTTCTTTAAAACTGCTTCCACAGGCACCAAATAACACATCAGATTGTAAAGGAGCATCTAAAATCCTTGTCTTTACATGTTCAGCCAAATTCTGATCCCTTAGCCAGGCGTGCCTGCGAAGAACAGAACCAGTGGCTGCCACCCTCGAAGAGGCCTGTACAGCATCAAAACCACATTGCAAGGAATGCTTACCCACCTGTTCAGAAACATGAACTAAATCCTGCAACTCTTTACACTCAATACCTTCCGCCAGAGCATCTACCTTAGACTTCAATTGTGAAAGGAGATAATTTTGGTATTTCAACATGTGAAACTGGCAATTCAAAGCCCTCATGGCTAAAGTGGAGGAAGTATACACCTTCTTCTCCCATCTATCCAAAGCCCTTGCCTCTTTATCAGAAGGAACAGGATTTTTAACAACAGAAGCCTTAACACCTTTAGGGCCCTGAGAAACAGTTTCTGGGTCTGCCCTAGGACTCTTAAAAAGATACTTATGAGCTTCAGGCACCCTATAATACCTATCCGGTTTAACTGGGGCCGGAGGCAAAGAATCAGGGTTCAGGGAAGCCTCTGCAAAAACATCCTCAACCACATCCAGAACAGGAGGTATAGCTAAAGGCCTATGCTGGGGTAGAAACAAAAATTCCCTAAGCCTTTTCCTGGAATCAGAGAAATCTTGACCTTCCCATTTAAAATGCTCCCTCATGGAATAAAGAGTCTCTGAAAAAGAAAAATCCTCAGGAGGAGAAGCCGAAGGTGTAGAGTCATCTACATCAGAATCAGAATAAGGAGGATACTCCTGCAAGTCTTCAGCCGAAGACTCAGAAGCCTCCGAACACTGCTCAAAACTCTCAAGCTCAGGTTCCACCCTAGGCCTCTTATCAGGTGGGGGCATAGAACCTCTAATCATAGTAATTAAATCTTCTGCCATTTTAAGCATATGTTTCTTAGGCAGAGACCCTGAAGAACTAGGGGAGACCCCCACTGAAGTTAAACCTGGCCTGCCTCTAGAAGAAGCCTTGGAAACAGAAGGGGAGGGCCTAACCACCTTAGGAAGGGAGGGGAGAACAGCTACCTGAGAAGCCCCTTCAGCCTGGCCTACCTCCTGAGAGGACACATCTTGTAACAGTAAAGTCTCTCCCTGAGAATCCAAAGGAACTTCTGGCAGAACCACCGGCTCCATCGAGCCCTCTAAAGAACCGACGTCCGGGACAGACGGTTCTTCCACCCTAGGCTTCGCTGCTTTGTCCCTGCGCTTTTTAGACGAAGCGGGCGTCGGAGCATCCGACGGCATGTTGTAATTACAACGCTTCCCAAAAACTAACCTGGCACAATCTAATCTTCTCTTAATAGTGCGTTTGTTAAATCTAGCACAAGAGCGACAGCCAACAACGTCGTGCTCAGGCCCTAAGCAAGGTATACACAAGGTATGGTAATCTCTATGAGGTATCTGTTTCCCACAAGAAATACAGTTATTCACTTTTTCTGACATCCGGTTAAATACTGAGGCAAGAAAAAAACAAAATATTCTAACGGGTACTTAGCCAACTTTGATTCGGTCTGAAACTCCGACTTCAGAAAATTTCAGAACGCCAACCTGCACTCGCAATACTGCTTCTGCATCGGACCATGCCGCAAAAAAGACTGAGGATATGACGTCGGTCATGCGCATTTGTACCCTGACGTCCTGATGTCAGACAAATGCGCCTTGACCGACGTCAGCCTTATACTTTGGTATTCGGGCCGACTGGGACAGCGGACTACCCAAGTGTTAGGACTGCAGCAATGTGAGATGAAGAACATCAGCAGCACTACATGAGGCCTCTAAAGCATCAAAACCACATTGCAAGGTATGTTTACCCACTTGCTCTGCACTATGCAACAAATCCTGCAACTCCTTCAAGTCTGGTTGTTCAGGTTGTGACATTTTACTTTTCAACTGAGATAACAAAAACTGTTGATACTTTAACATATGGAACTGACAGTTTAATGCCCTCATGGTTTAAGTGGCCGAGGTGTATACCTTTTTCCCCCACCTTTCTAAAGCTCTGGAATCTCTCTCTGAAGGTAATGGATTTTTGGCAGTAGAGGCCTTAATTCCCTTGGGACCCTGTGAAATAGTTTCTGGGTCAGCAGCATGGCTTTTGTAAAGGGATTGGTGTGAATCAGGAACCCGGTAATACCGGTCAGGCTTAACTAGAGCTGGTGCTAAAGAATCTGGGTTAAGGCTGGCCTCTGAATACACATCTAGTATGTCTAAGACAGGAGGGATAGCCAGAGGCCTGTGCTGAGGGAGCAAGAGAAAATCCCTGAGCCTTTTCTTGGAGTCTGAGTAATCTTGGCCTTCCCAGTGGAAGTGTTCCCTCAAGGTATGCAAGGTTTCCCCAAAAGAATAGTCCTCAGGGGGGGAGACAGAGGGAATGGACTCCTCCGCATCAGAATCTTCAAAAGGGGAGTATGAATATTCCTGGTCTTCAGAATGTTCTGAGGTAATGCAGGCCTGGTCCGAGGAAGGGTAGTCTTCCTCCAATCTGGGCCTTTTGTCCGAGGGGGGTTGAGAACCCCTGATAAGAGTAATCAAATCCTCAGCCATTTTGAGCATGTTTTTTAGGCATGGGGCTCTGTGGAGCTTGTGTTTTTAGTTTTCATGGCTGTTTTAGATTTTGTGAAAGCCTTAATGGAAAAAGGCGGTGGCCTGAGAACACCTTGAGAGGTGGCAGGCCTGTCTAAACTCTGAGTTTCCCCGCCAAGAGTGGCGTCGGTATCTGTAGTCGGGGTGGGGGCCGAGGAGCCTGCGCTAAAGAAGTGTCATCGGTACTCAGGGGCTGCGTAGGCGCCTTGCTGAGAACCGGAGCACCTGTAGCCGGCTTTAGCGTGGTGTCGGTAGAAGTCGCGGACCTCGTATGTCGGTCCTTATCTTTGCGTCTTTTACTCAAAACTGGAGTCTGTGTATCCGACGACATAATGTAATTAAATTTTCTACCAAAATAGTGTTGGGCGAACTCCGCCCGACGCTTAATAGTGCGTTTGTTGAATCTAGCAAAAAAAAGACAGGCCGAGATGTCGTGGTATGGGCCTAAGCAAGGAATGCAGAAGGAATGGAAATCCTTATGCGGTATTTGCTTCCCACATGAAATGCAATTATTAACTTTGTCTGACATCGGTCTGAGGCAAGAAAAGTTTCCCCAACGGGGTACTTAGCTTTCAAGAAGACTTCGGTTGAAAAATATTCGTAATCTCAGGAACTGCGAACTGCTTCTGCTTAGGGCACCGCGTGGCAAGAAAGACTGAAGAAAATGGTGTCTGCTGGTTCTTTTATACCCCTGCCGCACTGACATCAGGGAAGAGGAGACGACAACCGACACCGGACCTAGACTTTGGAATTCGGCCGACAGAGGACCCGCCTGACGGCAGGATAACCCATCTGTTATGACTGCAGCTGTATGCACGATGAACATCTGCTTTTGCTTCGGGCACCGCGCGGCAAGAAAGACTGAAGAAAATGGTGTCGGCTGCATCTTATATACCCCTGTCGCACTGACAGCAGGGAGGTGACAGCAACAGACGCCGGACCAAGACTTGAACTCGGGCCGACTGGGGAACCGCCTGATGGCAGGATAATCCAAGTGTAATGACTGCAGCAGTGTAACACGAACATCTGGGGGGATGCCCAAGAGGTCTGTGTTGTGGAAGATCTAGGAATTCCCTGAGTCTCTTATTAGACTTAAGGTAGTCCTGAATGTCCCATCGGAAATGCTCCCTTAAAGTATGCAGGGTCTCCCCAAAAGAAAAATCCTCTGGGGGAAGAGGCGTAAGGAATGGAATCCTCTGCATCAGAATCCTCGTAAGTGGAGAGGGGTTGCATGTCTTCATATTCAGATGCATCAGATTTATCTGACTTTTGTTCAGACAAATCTACAGGGGACATCTCTTCCTTTTGGAGGGGGTAGCTTGGCTTCCCCTGCACAGCATGATGAGATCTTCCATCATTTTAAGCATTTGAGACTGAGGCAAGGTAGCAGGGGCCTGAGTGGGTCATCAGTTTCTTGGGTGTGGTTCGTACCCTGGGCCTAAGAAACTCAGTTTTTGAAAGAACAGTAGTCGCAAAAGAAGACGTCCGTCTGTGTCGAGATTTGGTAGTACGAAGGACTTCCTTGGAAGTCGGTGCCCGCTCAGCGGCTCCAGACCCATCCAAGGTAGAAACTACCACAGGATCCTTAGTTGAAGAAGAGTTTTGCGGCATACCGGCCTCCGAAAGGGTCTCGATAGTGGCCTGTGAATCAACAGAAGTGGGCACCAGAGGCTGTGAAAGCACCTCACTGAGTACCGGAGAACTGACTACTAGCGTAATGGAAGCATCACTGGTAGGTTTGGACCTGTGCGGTCTTGTCCCTGTCTAGCTTTACGTTTTTTCAGACGATCTACTGTCGGGATGGCTTACCAAAGCCATATCAGAATTTGAGGACTAAGAAAATATCTGGCTACAAATAAGGACCCGACGACGGATAGTTCTGGCGTTGAACAAAGCACAGAAGCGACAATGGGGGACGTCGTGGTCTGGGCCTGAACAAGTGACTTAGGTCTTGGTGTGGTATTTGCTTTCTACAGGCGAGACAACCTTTTCTGACTTTGGATAGTGCAAGAAAAAGGGATGCCCAACAGGGTACTTAGCTTTAGAAGACTTCAACTTCAATTCGGTAGACGAAAACTCAGAAAACGGCCAACCGGCACTCGTGCAAACTGTTTCCGGCTCCACGGCAAGAAAGACTGATGTAATGGTATTGACTGCCTTACTTTATACTACTGACGACCTGGCGTCAGTCCTCAAGCGACAGCAACCAACACAGAAATTCTAAGTCTGTGGTATTTGGGCCGGTGGAGGGCTACCCTGGCAGGGATAACCCAAATGTGATGACTGCAACAGTGTAACAGGAAGAACATCCTGTAGAAACTGTCTTGCTGATAGTTGTACCTGCAGCAGGTCCTGGAAGTGGGCAGTAAGGGTGAAAACTTTGTCCTGAGGGAGGAATGCCTGCATCAGGTCAGTTCTGATTCTTCATCCCAGAAAGATTTTGTCCTGTTGTGCAGTGAGCCATGACTTGGGGAGGTTGAGGGTGTACCCCAAGCCTTGGAGCAGGGACATGAACTGCAGGTGTTTTTTTTTTTTTTTTTGGGTGTCCTGTTTTTCTGCAAGAATGAGGATGTTGTCTAGGTCAGGGCAAATCTAAATGCCTTTGGTTCTGCAATAGGCAACTGTTGGGGCCAGGAATTTTGTAAATAACCTGGCTGCAGTAGATTAGCCAAAGGGCAAGGCTATAAAACTAAACTTGATAACAGGACCCAGTAAAATGCATGTACTTTCTGTGAGAGTGTTTTATGGGGATGTGGAGGTAGGTCTTCTTGAGATCTAGTGTGACCATGAATGCCTGGGCTGGTAATACTGGAAAAGGGTTTGGAGGGATGACATTCGGAAGGATGGGATAACATTCTGAAGGAGGGAACTCTTAGAAAGAGGTTTAGAAAGGAGGGATCCAGTACTGGCCTCCAAGGGCAGTCCTTTTTTGGTAACCTCGAGTAAAGCCTTTTCCCTCTTGTCCAGGGGGTATGTGTTCTACAGTTCCATGGTTCAAAAGATCCTTTAGGATCTTGGAAAGGTGGTGTAGTTTCTTGGGTGGGAAATGGCATGTCCCTTGCAGGGGATCTTTTCTGTCCAAGAGAGGAAATATCCCTCTTCTACTATTGCCAGAACCCAGCGGTCTGTGGTGATAGTTCTCCAAAGTGGTAGGCACTAAGAGAGGCAGGCTAACAGGGGGGGGAGGTGGGCAAGGCAATCGCGCATTGGTGGAGCCATTTCTGTCATGAAAGAGCTGTCTTTGGGTAGGTTGAGAGGAAGCTGGTGTAGAAGTTGTCTGCATTCTGGCTCCTTTCCTATGTCTGGAAGAGGAAGGAGTAGCACAGGAGGGGGGGGGGGTCCTCCTGACAAAGGTAGTCTTGGCTGGGGGATTCCTACAGTATCTAGGAATGGGAGAAACCAAACGGTGTTTAATGTTCCGAGTCTCCTTGCTTTTCTCCTGAAAGTTTTTTAAAGAGTTCTGCAGACTGTTTCCCAAACAGGAGGTTGCGATCAAGAGGGCCAGCAAGAATTTTTGACTTAAAAGTTCTCTGGTAGGGGTTGGAGGTGAAGCCAAGAATATATGCATATCAGGGATGGGGAGGCCGCAGACCTTGTAGAGGCCTCTGCTGCATCATAACTGCATCTAACTGAATGTCTGGCCAGTTGAGAAGCCAAGGACAGTTTTGATGCTACCTCTGTCTTGTTAGGGGAGTCAGGCAGGAAGGACAGGATCATAAAGGCTTGGGATACTAGGTCCAAGGCATATTTTATCATATGAGTTTGGCAGCTGATAGCTTTGCATGCTAGGGTTGTGGAGGTATACATTTTCTTGCCTATCCTGTTCATATTCTTACTGTCCTTGTTGTAGATAAAAAGGATGGGGAATTTATTAATCTTGACTGCTTGTCAGGGGATACAGCAATGACTGCTGGGCCTGCCAAGGAGGGTTTTACCAGGAAGTTTTGTACATTAGGCACCTTGGAGAAACAGACAGGTCTCTGAGAACAGGGATCGGTGGCTGTGAATCAGGATTTTTTGATGCTGAAGAAAATGCATCAAGATAAGCAGGTATAACTGGTGGGATGGCAGAAGGAGATGGAGATTCTACTTACAGTAATTCAAAACATCTCTTTTGTGTTTCAGTCATTTAGGAAGTATCTCATTTGAAACATTATTTCATTTTGGTAATAGTCTCCCCAAAGGTCATGTCCTCTGGGGTAGTCTCTCATTCAATGGATTCCTCATCAGGGGAATAGCATTCCAGAGGACAGGCAATCTGTGACGAGTAAGAAACTGACTCATCTGATGAGTAAACTTCCTCTTCTCCTGCCTGAGAAGTGGGAAGAGATTGAAGTAGCGGAGGCAGGCCTAGGGCTGAGAACAGGGATGGTGGAGGGTGAATAAGCTGAGGGCCTAAGAGCCATGAAGGGCCTGCATCAAGGATTAAGGACTGCCAAGTCAGGTAATCCCTCAGCAGAGGGAGATAGATGCTTGCTTTTCGGTTTCCTTTTCAAATGAGTAGTTGAGAGAGAAAGTCTAGTCTCAGAGGCCTTTGGAGTTGGGGCTTCGGGTTGTGGTATCCGGTGAGGCCTGGTTCCCCCTCGACATCGGAAGAACCAGATGTCTGAGCTACCTCTGTGGAGGTGCAGGTCGTTACATCTGAAGCAGCTTCCTTGAGGGGAGTCTATGAAGTAGACTGTTCTAACGGACGTCCCTCAATTCCTAAATCGGTAGCTGGCGGGGCATCCGATGGCAGAGAGGCAGTAGTAGTAGGCCATGACAACTTTTTTTTTTTCAAAGGGATGACTAGTAAAACCAACAAGTGGTTTCCTGGGTGATCCAGTAACGTTTATTGCTCACACTTGATAAAAACAAAAAAGTCAACAAAACACTTCGTCAATACATACTATGTACTTAGCGCTTTCGCCCACAATGAATCTGGGTTTCTTCAGAGTACAAATGTAAGGTCTCAGAAGTAACAATTTATAGCTTACATAATCGATTAATTAAATTAATTAAACACAACGCCTATTAATCTTTCAATAAACGACTAAGTGCCTTAATGTTTATAGTGATCGTCTTAAAAATAATAATAATGATGGTAATTATAATAATAGTAGCAATGATGTTGAAAATAATGGTAATAGTGATTTTGATAAATTACTACTGTAAATCATCCTAATAAGTGTACTGCTGTGTAGTTTTTTGTGTTTATAATATCAACATGCAAAAATCGTTTTAAGATAGCTATATACATAGAACCAATGTTGTAATGTACGCTAATTAACTTATTTAAATGGGCATATGTTGTATAACTTGTTGTAAAATATAGAACAAAAAAGGGGGAAATGTATGCTTGATAAAAATAATATATAAATATGTATTGATAAATAAGTAATTTATGTACATTATGTAATAATACATATAATTTTAAAATTATTTAGATATAAATACTGGTGTAAATATGAGTTTAAATACAAGTGTAGATATGATTATAAATATAAGTTAAAATAATTGATGTATAAATAAATTTAATACAGATTGTTAAGATAGCATAATAAGCTTAATATTAATTAAAATTTGTTGAAAAATTATGTGAAAAATTGTGTAAAAGGCTGCATATCACATACATACTTTAAAATAAATAATATACATTTTAAAGTACATTTAGTATCAGCGACATTATTAAATACAAATAGATTTATGTTTCAAAACACTGGCAATACTAATATGTGCATTTAGCCCTGGTGTTGCACTGGCATTGAATCTAAGTTGCCACAAACATTCCTTTGTTAATAATAAATTATCAAGATCACCTTCCTTTTTCCCAAGGATTGTGAATCCTGTCAATAATAAAGAATATAAATCTTTTAAAGTTAGTACAAGTATTGCTATGCACATAAAGAGCGTTTGTTTAATTAATCAATTATGTAAGCTATAAATTGTTACTTCTGAGACCTTACATTTGTACTCTGAAGAAACCCAGATTCATTGTGGGTGAAAGCGCTACGTACATAGTATGTACTGACAAAGTGTTTTGACGACTTTTTTGTTTTTATCAAGTGTGAGCAATAAACGTTACTGGATCACCCAGGAAACCGCTTGTTGGTTTTATTTTTTTTTTTTTGCATGGAGGCCGCGCTGGGGCATTCGACTCTGGATCCATCCTAAGCGCTAATTTCTTTAGCTTCTGGTTTTCTAAGTAAAGATTAATGGTGGCCAGATGGCTTCTGAGGGTCTTGGTGACGAATGACTGAAAATTGAACAAGAGGCATGGACATGTTCTTGGCCTAGGCAAAAGATGCAACGGTCGTGAGAGTCTTTATGCAGAATCTGACACCCGCAACAGCATTTTCCCTTCTTAGCGGACATCGGCTAAAAGGGGAAGACAGTAAACCAGGCTCAAGCAAAAGCAAATAATGAAAACCTCAACAGGGTACTTAGCTTTAGATGTCTTGATAGTAGAGGAGCGATGTGACTGACCTGACGTTCGACTACGGCTGAAAAGTTCTGAGGTCTGTGCATGCAGACGTCATATTTAAGGCCCCTGGTTTATGGCCCTGTGTGTGACGTCCCACGCACCTACAGCAACCAGGCTTAAGCTTTTGTTTAGGAGCAGACGTATGGGTCACCTGAGGTGGGGAATCCCACATTAAGAATACTGCAACACAGAAATAGGATGACACCTGCAGTTAAGGTCCTTAAAACATCTACATTAACGTTACATTTCTAACAACTGTACTTTGTTCATCATACTACATACTGCTGCCATCCTGACTTGGGAAAATTGCCAAAGCATAAAAAGTCTAGGGTAGTTGGAAGGTAATTAGGATAAAAGGACTTACAGGACAGCAAAAACAAATCCTACCCTACAAACTAGCCCAAAGTATAATACCTAGACAATGTATTAACAGATATGCATGCTGCAGCTTCCAGACTGGATTCTCTGCTTTTCCCTTTCAAAGGAGACATACAAATTCATAAAGACTGACTTGGGTTTAGTCTTGTGTAAAAAATCTCACCTGTCTGTGCACATTAAGGGACTGGAAAGCCCCCCACCCAGTACTGTTTTACATATTAGGACAGAAAACTAGCAGATGAATGGCTTGGTTAGCAGAAAACTCAGAGACCACCCCCTAGGCATAAAGAAGCTGTGATCAGATGGAGACACTGTCCTGAAGGAAAACAAAAAAGTTCACACCACATTAAAGGATTAAGTTCTGAGATTCTTCTAATAGTGTCTTCCAAGGCAAGAAATGAAGGGCAGCAGAAGGAGCTGGTTCAAAAGGTGCGAGGGCCAGCTTCTTTAAAAGACATACAAGAGACCATGGTGGAACAATCTCCTTTCTCGATGGTCTAAGGTGAAGAACACTGATTTACTTGCCTAGTTACTTAGGGTACAAAGATAAAGACTTAGCTAGCTAGTTCCTGCTTAACTTATGAGCTTGGCACTGAAAAAATGACAAGGCTGCATGAACAAGCCCTTCTCCTTCAGTCTCAAATACTTTTAGAAGGGGTTTCAAAGAGATTTTTGTCTCAAAGTGCATTAAGGAGCTCCATCTTTACAACTTTCCAGAAGGGGATGAGTACTCAGCTAGGCACATCTCTGATTTACAGACCCTTTAGGCTGCTGGACTACATGATGCTCCTACTGCATCACATTACCACTTCCGGTAAGTGCTTGACTACCTATACTGATATGTCACAAAGTTCATGCATCACCCGATTCAGATTCTTAACTTGCACCCCCCCCCCCCGACTTAGCTCTCATCTTCTGCAGCAAAGACTGCTGAAAGGTAAGCACTTGGGCTTGGCAGTTTAAGGATCTGAAGGACAGGGAAGCAGAAGTACAATTTACTCCTCTACCAATTCTGAGTACTCTATTCTGTCACTGGGAAAACGATACATGTATGGAGCTGGAGAGTATCCCTTAATGGAATCCAAAGGCACCACAGATAGCTCACTTAGAGATTCACAAAGGAATTTGATGACATCATTAACCTTACTGAAGTAGTTACGTTTTCTGGGGATGGCATGGTGAGAGATCTGGCTCCATAGACGCAACAGTGAACATCTTTTATAAGGCAGGCCAATGAAACTATACCTGAGCTGTGGCTCTGAGTATTCAAACACCACATGAAGCATGCCCTCAAAGGTGAAATCCCTTGATAAAGGCAAAGGCTAGTGCCCTTAGTATCACTCGTATGCAATAGCAAAGGAAATCGTTCCTCAAGCCAGTTCATCCACTCCAAAGTAATGGGACTCAATACTCTACAGACGTTTCACCCTTTTCTATGCAGACACCTTAAGAATTTCCCTTGCAAGTAGTCTGGATTTCAGAAAGGGCATGAAATCCTGAGCTAGTTGGGAAAAGTTGCATAGTAGAAGTCTATAAAATAGGAGGGACTGAGGAACTGCCTGATCAAGGTCAGGGTAAGCTGGGTGGCACTGGTTTAGTCTTCAGTACTTTGTCCGCTATGGCTTCAGGTGAATACCTCACTGGATGCTGTGTGTTGCATTTGGGCAACCTAAACCTAGATCCAGTCTCAGGAACCTCCTCCCAGACAAATACCATTGGGATACTACTACAAATTTGGAACTCAGAATCAAAGCCTCCAACATCAATGAGGCTTCAGAATAAGGAGACCTGGGCAGTTGTCAGTCTAGCAGACTAAGTGAAACGTTGAAGGGGTGATGACCTGTAGAGTGGTCGTACTAGACACTTTTGTGGAAACCAGCTCTGGGAATAAGAGTTGCAAGAAAGTACAGCTGTGTACACTTACCATAAATGTAGATGTTCGAGTGTATTCACTGTTGCAGTCATCACACTTGGGTCATCTGTCTGCAGGTAGCCCTCAGTCGGCCCGAATACAAGAGTCTTGGGATTTCTGCATCGGATGCTGTCACTTTTCATGACGTCAGTCATCAGGGGTATAAAACATGCAGCAGACACCATTACATCAGTTTTCTTGCCCCAGATGTCAGGAGCCCCCAAAAGAGGAAGCAATTACATGCTGTGGAAGACCTCCAGTAAAAAGTAAATACCATTGCTATAAAATATGGCCAAAAAAGATCGGTAGAAAGTATAAAAAAGTCAGGGGGCTGGAGGGAGGGTAACCAGGACTAACAGTGAATACACTCGAACATCTACATTTATGGTAAGTGTACACAACTGTACTATGTTCTTCGTGTTTCACTGTTGCAGTCATCACACTTGGGTAGATTCCCAAAGCTGAGGAAGGGTGGAGACAGTCAGGAAGTATTAGTGCTGGTTAGCAGGCCTTGTAAGACTGCTGTAGCAAATCCAGCTCTGGATTTAGAAAAGATAGGCAAGTGGTAATACCACTTGGTGATACAGAATTCCAGGTTGCAGTCTCCAGGATGTCCCTAGTAGGGACTCCCCTGAGAAATGCTGTAGAGGTTGAGGTAGTCCTAGTGGAATGGGTTCTGATCCCTTGTGGGGTACGTTTTCCAAGGTGTTTGTAGCAGAAATGGATACAGTGTGCTATCCATTTGGAGATGGCGTGCTTTGAAACGGCCCTGCCCTCTGCTCCTGTAGCAAAGCTATCAGCTGGTCAGATTTTCTGAAAGGTTTAGTCCTGTCAAGGTAGAACCTAAGCTGCCTGTGCACGTTCAAGGAGTGCAGGATCCTTTGCCCTTTATTCTGAGGATTAGGGGAAAAGGTTGGTAAATGGATGGATTGGTTTAAAGCCACACTAGATACCACCTTGGGCATAAATGATGGGTTAAGTCCTGAGGGAAACCCTGTACACATGGAAGATAATTAAAGGTTCCACAGCCATAAGGGCCTGCAACTCAGACACTCTTCTTGCTGAAGTGATGGCTAGAAGTAAGAGAGAAATTTTAACTCTGCTGTAGCCGCAGGCTCAAGGGGGGGGGGCAAGGTTCTCTAGTACAAAGTTAAGGTCCCAGGCTGGAGTGGGAGCTCTCCTAGAGGGTCTTAAATTTGTTAGCTCCTCTCAGGAACTGTTTGACCAGAGGGTGAAAGAAGGGGGTAGCTCAGTATTGTAATGAGCTGAGATGGCAGAGGCATGAATTTTAACTGAAGAGAATGATAGGCCTTTGTGGAGCAGTCCTGCTAGATAATCTAGGATTTGAGGAAAGGTGGGCACGGTTGTGTCATTTCCCTGAGACTGGCTCCAAGAACAGTATCTTTTCCACTTTTCTGCATAGGATTTTCCTAGTACTAGGCCTCCTGGCCTCAAGGATGACATCCAGCACCCGTTTGCGGAGGGTTGCTAGGGATGTATATAGGGGATGAGCCAGGCTGCTAGGTTCAGGGTTTGCAGCTGAGGATGCAAAATCTGGCCCTCCTGCTGGGACAGCAGGAAAGGGTCTGAGGCAGGTGCCAGGGTGGCACTACTGAGACTGCGTAAAAGTGTGTGCCAGTGCTGGCGTGTCAGGATGGTCCTTGGCTTGTCCTGTTTGACTGAGTAGTACTTTGACAGGAGGGGCACAGGGGGGAAAAGGCACAGATTGAGAGGTTTTCCCATGTAAAGGACAGGGCACCCACTTTCCATGCTTGGCTGTGGGGAGCTCTGGTGCAAAATGTGCTCAAATGATGGTTCTGGGGGGGGGGGGGGGCAAAGATGTCCACCTCCTGCTGCCCCCCACCTGTGGATCAGAAGCTTGAATGACTTGGGTTCCAATTTCCACTTGTGTGGGTCCATTAGATTTCTGCTTGTCATCTACCAGTGAATTTAGTTTGCCTGGCAGGAACTGAGCGTGCAGGTACACTTGACTGCTCAAGGCTGTGTTCCACACAGCCATGGCTAACCTGCAGAGTGGGTAGGAATGAGGTTCCCCCCTGCTTGTTTATGTTGCACATAACTATGGTGTTGTCTATCTTTATCAAGAGTTATCCAGGAAGGATAAGGTATTTGAAGGCTGTCAGTGCAATCTGTACAGCTAACATTTCTTTTTGATTGATATGCAGGTGCATTTGTCTTGGGCTCCATTTGCCTGCCATGTGAGTGACCCATGCACAGTCTGATGCATCTGTTGTCAGGATTTGGGTGGCAGGGGGTTGAGTGAAAGGGAGTCCCTTGTTGTGGTAGCAGGCCTCTGCCCACCAAAGGAACTCTGCCCTTGCGCAAGGAATGAAAGGAATCATTGTTTCCAGGTCCTGAGAATGTCAACACCAGAGACTTGAGTACCACTGAAGTTTCCTCATATGCAGTCCTGCATATGGCATCAATAGAATGCAAGAGGCCATGAACCCTAGAGCATGCAGTATTTTTCTTGCAGATAGCTGGGTTGGGGTGGCCAGTAGATTGAAGTAGTTTGTCAAATAAACCTGTTTTTCTGGAGTGAGGAATGCCATCTGGGGAGTTGTGTTCAAGCTTGTTCCCAGGAATACAATTTTTTGGCTGGGTACCAGATATGATTTCTTTTCGTTGATGGTATACCCCAGAGAAGTTAGAAGTCTCTTTACAAATGTCAGGTGCTGGAGCAGCAATTCCTGACTGTCCTCCTGAATCAGGCAATCGTCCTATGGATAAATTAGAATTTTTCTGTCTGCAGTATGCAATGGCTGGAGCCTGGCATTTTGGGAAAACCTTGGGCGCAGTAGATAAGCCAAAGGGAAGTGCAGAGAACAGAGTGCATTGAGCCTGCCCTGAAACAGATATTTCCTGCAAGATTCCCTTATGGGGATGTGCATATAAGCTTCTTTTAAGTCTAGGGTGACCAGCCAGGACTCCTTGGCTAGCATAGGAAGCAGCTGTTGGAGAGTTAGCCTTTTGAATTTTGGAACCACCAGGAAGGTGTTGAGAATTGACAGATCCAGGATAGGGCGCCAAGAGTTTTCTTTTCTGGGCACCACAAACAGTCTGGAGTAGAAACCCTGTCCCCTTTGCTCTGTTGGAACAGGCTGAATAGCCTTGATACTGAGAAGAGAAAGTACTTGCTTTTGTGCCTCTGCCCACTGGTTTGGGGGGGGGGGGTCTGGCAATCCGCTTGGGGTTGGCAATGAGTGCAAGTAGAATCTGTATCCCTGGGATACAATGTTTACAACCCATCTGTCCCGGGTAATGTACTCCCAGTTTTTTTGCATGCAGGGTGAGTTTTCCTCCTAGGGGTGCAAGTACCTGGGCAAGGCTGGGAAGGGTGAAGAAAGTACAGTTTTGTACCTACCATAAATGTAGATGTCCAATAGGTATGCATCTGCAGTCATCACATATGAGTTGTCCTGCCTCAGGCAGCCCTTCGGTCGGCCGAATTCCAAAGTTTGGGTCCGGCGTCGGCTGATGTCGCCCTTTCCCCGTCAGAGCGCCTGGGGTATAAAAGCGTCAGCCGACGCCATCTTCCTCAGTGTTTCTTGCCCCAGATGCCAGGTGCCCTCAAAGGAAGGCTAAATTTGGAGAAATGCAATAAATTCCAAACATGCACAGAAATATATATGTATATATATATATATATATATATATATATATATATATGTATGTATATATATAGATATATATATATATATATATATATATGTATATATATATATATATATGTATGTATATATATATATATATATATATATATATATATATATGTATATGTATATATATATATATATATATATATATATGTATATATATATATGTATATATGTATATATATATATATATGTATATATGTATATATATATATATATATGTATATATATATGTATATGTATATGTATATATATATATATATATATATATATATATATATATATATATATATATATATAGATATATGTATATATATATATATATATTTATATATATATGTATATATATAATGTATATATATGTATATATATATATATATATATATATATATATATATATATATATATATATATATAATGTATATATATATATATATATATATATATATATATATATATATATATATATATATATATATATATACATATATATATATGTATGTGTATGTGTATATATATATATATATATATATATATATATATATATATATATGTGTATATATATAAAACAAATACACCATAATAGATAACCCCAGCTAGCTATGAGAGGGAAAAGTACCCAATAAATACCAAAGAGGGGAAGGAGGGTAAACCTGACTGCAGATGCATACCTATCGGACATCTACATTTATGGTAGGTACACAACTGTACTATGTCCTTCAAGGATGCATCTGCAGTCATCACATATGGGTAGAATACCATAGCCAATCTGGGGGTGGAGGATCTATGTAAAGGATGGTGTAGCTAAAATGCCCTGCAGGACTGCCGTAGCAAAGCCTGCTCTGGATCTGGAATATAAAGGTAAATTGTAATGCTTGGAAAATGTATGCACAGAGCTCCATGTAGCAGCTTCTAAAATGTCCTTGGTAGCCACCCCTCTTAAGAAGGCTGTGGAGGTGGCTGTGGCTCTGGTGGAATGAGGTCTAATGTTAGCTGGCACAGTTTTTTCCATGAAAGGAATAACAAAAACGAATGCAATTCCCTACCCATTTTGAAATTGTCTGTTTGGAAATTGCTTTTCCTTGTGCACCAGCAGCATATGCTACCAACAGCTGGTCAGTTATTCTGTAGCTTTTAGTTCTGTCCAAGTAGTAGCGCAAATGTCTGTGTATGTCCAGGGTGTGTAGAAGTTTCTCCCCTTTGTTTTGTGGATTTGGAAAGAAAGTAGGCAGGTGAATAGCTTGGTTTAATGAGACCCTGGATACCACGTTTGGCATAAATGAAGGATTGGTTCTCAATGAGACTCTGTCCTGATGAAAAATAAGACATGACTGTACTGCCATGAGGGCCTGTAACTCAGATACTCTTCTTGCTGAGGTTATGGCCAGAAGGAAGGCGGTCTTCCAAGACAGGAACTGTAGTTCTGCAGATGCTGCTGGTTCAAAGGGAGGCAGAGTTAGTTTTTCCAACACGAAGTTAAGGTCCCAAGTAGGCACTGGAGGTTTCCTTGGAGGACTGATGTTTTTAATTCCTCTTAGAAACTATCTTAGGAGAGGATGAGAAAAGACAGGTGGATCAGTATTGTACTCTGCTGAAATTGCTGAAGCATGAATTTTAATGGAAGAGTAAGACAGGCCATTGTGGAGCATTTCTGCCAAGTATTCCAGGATATGTGTCATGTTCATCACTGTCGCATCTAGGCCCTTTGTGGTGCTCCAAGTGTGAAATCTTTTCCATTTTGCTGAATATGCCTTTCTTGCGGAAGGCCGGCGAGCTTCCATGATGATATCCTTCACTCTCTTGGATAGCTTATCCTGAGGAGGAGTCAAGGTATTTTTCCAGGCTGTTAGTTGCAAGGTTTTCAGGTTGGAATGCAGAGTTTTGTAATTGTGCTGTGTCAGGAGAAGTGGCCACTGAGGAAGAGGCCATGGTTTCGTGGTGACATGCTCTAACAGTGGGTACCAGTGCTGTCTTGGCCAGTCCGGAGCTATCAGAATCACTTTTGGCTGCTCTGTCCTGATCTTCAGTAAGACCTTGGTCATTAATGGAAGAGGTGGAAATGCATACACTGTTAAGAGTTCTCCAGCTGAAAGATAGGGCGTCCACTTTCCATGCTTGTGGGTGGTATGTCCTTGAGCAGAATTTCTTCAGCTGATGATTGTGGGGGGAGGCAAAAAGATCTATGTCTGGCCTTCCCCATGATTGTGTTATCTGTAGGAAGATATCTGGGTGCAGCATCCATTCGTGTGCATCCATGATATTTCTGCTTAAGCTGTCCGCCAGTATATTGTCTTTTCCTGGCACAAACTGGGAGTGCAGCTCTATATTGAGTTTCAAGGAAAGTTCCCATAGATTCATTGCCAGTCTGCAAAGAGGGTAGGAATGGGTGCCTCCTTGCTTGTTTATGTACCACATAACTGTGGTGTTGTCTGTCCTTATTAGCAGGTGGCCTTAATGCAGAAAGAGTTTGAAGGCCTAGATTGCATGTACACTGCCAGCATTTCCTTTTGGTTTATGTGCATGCGTAGCTCCTTTTGTGACCATAGTCCTTGAATACATCTGCCCTCCATGTGTGCTCCCCAACCGTGGTCTGAAGCGTCCGTTGTAATGGTTTGGCTGGCTATTGGCTTGCTGAAGGGCAGACCTCTGTTTGACTGGCTTGCTTGAACCCACCACAGAAATTCCTTTTGGAGGCATGGAATGAGTGGGATCAAAGTTTCTAAGCTGTGACTGTGCTGAGTCCATAAACTCCTTAGGTACCATTGTAGTTTCCTCATATGCAGCCTTGCTTGTGGAATCAGAAGAATGCAAGATGCCATGCAACCCAGGGCCTGCAGGATTTTCCTTGCAGTCAGCTGAGTTTGTCTTGTCAGATTCTTGAAGTAATCCAGTAGTTGTCTTTGTTTTTCTTCTGTGAGAAAAGCCATTTGGGTGGTTGTGTCTAGATCCGCACCCAGAAAAGTTATTCTTTGGGATGGAACAAGTCTTGATTTGTGAATGTTGACTGTATATCCCAAGGCCTGCAGTAGGTGGATGGCATAATTCAAGTCCTTTACCAAAGTTTGTTGGCTGTCCGCTTGTATAAGGCAGTCGTCCAGATATGGGTATATTTGAATCCCCTGAAGTCTGCAGTGTGCAATTACTGATGCCAGGCATTTCGTGAATACTCTGGGCGCAGTAGATAAGCCAAAGGGCAATGCTGAGAATTGATAATGCTCTGAACCTGCAAGAAATCTGAGGTGTCTTCTGCAACTTTGTTTGATAGGGACATGCAGGTATGCCTCCTTGAGGTCTAGAGTCACCAGCCAAGACCCCTTGCCCAGCATGGGAAGGAGTTGCTGTAAAGTCAGCATTTTGAATTTTGGCACAATGAGATAAGTATTCAGTGCGGGCAAGTCGAGAATAGGCCTCCATTGATTTTCTTTTCTTGGACCAAGGAATAGTCTGGAATAAAATCTTTGGCCTTGTTCTGAAAGAGGAACCTTTTCTATAGCTCTCATTTGCATTAAGTTGGAGATTTGTTTCAAAGCCTCTGCCCTTTGATTTGGTGGCAGGTCTGGCATGCCTTTTCTTTTTGGCAATGTGTGAAAATGGAACCTGTATCCTTTGTCTATTATTTGCAGTATCCATTTGTCTCTTGTAATACTGTGCCAATTTTCTGAGAATAAAGGAAGCTTTCCGCCCAAAGGTGCTTCTAATTGAGCCCTGGTTGGCGGAGTCAAAGCAAAGTCATTGAGTCTGTCCTTGTGCAGCAGTTGTAGGTCCTGCACTACCTCTCTGGTTGGGAGGCTGCCATTGACGTCCTCTGTAGGAGCCTCTAGCTTGCCCTCTACCTCTGGCACGCCTGTTCTTGCCTCTCTGAAATCTGTGTGTGTCTGGAAAGGACCAATTCTTGGTAGGCCAATTTCTGCTGAATCTTGGTGGTTGGACTTGTAGAAAATCTTTGACTGTTTGTACAGATTTTGCCTTTTCCTCAAATTTCTTTAAGACCTCCTGAGCAGTGGAGCCAAATAACTTTTGCTTTTCCAGTGGAGCATCCAGAAGCATAGCTTTAACATGGTCTGGCAGAGATTGTTCCTTCAGCCAAGCATGCCTACGTATGACTGCACCTGTCATAGCTGACCTACATGAAGCTTCCAATGCATCATAACCACACTGTAAGAAATGGTTGCTAACCTGCTGGGAGTTATGTACCAGATCCTGAAGTGATTAGCGATCTAGGGGTTCAGGTGAAGACAGTTTCTTATGCAATTCATCTAACAAATACTCTTGGTACTGTATCATATGAAATTGACAATTTAATGCCCTCAGAAAGAGTAGCAGAAGTATACACTTTTTTACCCCATCTCTCTAAAGCCCTGGACTCCCTTTCAGAGGGGAGTGGATTTTTAGTAGTGGCAGCTGCAACCCCTTTAGGGCCCTGGGAAATAGTTTCTGGATCAGCAGAGTGGGCCTTGTAAAGAAAAAGATGCGAGTCCGGGAACCTGTAGTACCTATCGGGCTTGACAGGGGCCATAGGAAGTGTGTCAGGAGTTATGCTAGATTCAGAGTACACATCATCAATGACATTCAAAACAGGAGGAATAGCCAAAGGTCTATGCTGAGGTAAATGCAGAAAAGTTCTTAATCTTTTCCTGGAATCAGAGAATTCCTGGCCCTGCCATTTGAAATGCTCTCTCATAGTGTGAAGGGTCTCCCCGAAGGATAGTTCTTCAGGAGGGGAGGCCGAGGGGATTGATTCCTCTGCATCAGAATCCTCGTAGGCCGAAAAAGCCTCCTCCTGGTAGTCCGAGGGAGCAGAGCCATCAGAGGCCTCCTCTGAGGAGTGGGGATCAGAGGGCTCAACCCTGGGCCTTTTGTCTAGAGGGGGTTGAGAGCCCCTGTCCGGATGGGGTTGAGAGCCCCTAATTAAGGAAATAAGGTCCTCTGCTAAAGTTAGAATCTGTGAACTTGTAGAGGGTCCCTGAGGAATAACCCTGGGAGGCATAGCTTTTGTATGTTTAGCAGCTTTAGCTATGGTGAATGTCTTTATGGACATGGATGCAGGAGGCCTAGCTGCACCACGTGTTGGTGTAGTTTTGTCTAGAGGAATGGTGTCGGAAGTTTCCAAGACACCAGTTTCTGAAGGAAATTCAATAACCGACTCAGCAGGGGCCTCCGGGGCCGAGGTTGACGGTTGAGCGGTTTTGGGGGTCGGTAGTACCAAGGACTCTGTTTCAGCAGAGACACTCGCGGTAGGCCTGGCCGTGGTTTCAGCCGAAACCAGGGCCCGCGTGTCGGTCCTTGTCCCTCCGTTTCTTTGTTAAATGTGAAGTCGGAGTCTCCGACGGCATATTGTATGAAAAACTAGCCCCAAAAAATTCCTCTGCAAACTCCACCCGACGTCTAAGAGTCCGTCGGTTGAAGGAAGCACAGGCTGAACAGGCCGAGACGTCGTGGTCTGGGCCTAGGCAGGGGAGGCAGTAAGAGTGGAAATCCTTATGAGGTATTTGTTTCCCACAAGTTAAGCAATTATTAACTTTATCTGACATCGGCTGAGGCAAGAAAGAGTCCCCAACAGGGTACTTAGCTTTTGAAGTCTTCGGTAGCTGAATTACAGGAGCTGGCCGACCGGCACTTGCGAACTGCTTCTGCTTCGGGCACCACGTGGCAAGAAAGACTGAGGAAGATGGCGTTGGCTGACGCTTTTATACCCCAGGCGCTCTGACGTCGGGGAAAGGGCGACATCAGCCAACGCCGGACCCAGACTTTGGAATCCGGCCGACCGAAGGGCTGCCTGAGGCAGGACAACACATATGTGATGACTGCAGATGCATCCTTGAAGGACATCAAGTCATTGTGAACTTTTTCCATAGGATGGTGGCTTACCACTCCGTGTTTTTGAGGTGGGAGCACTCCATTGTTTAGATCTGTGCATACCCTGAGACCGCAGTCTTGGTGGTCTGCCGCCCCTGGGTTTGGACTGAGGTGATCTGGGAGGGATTGGAAAGGACTAGTTTTCTGAAGGCCAATGCCTCCTGAATCTAGGTGGTTGTACCTGTAGGAAATCTTTAACAGTTTGCATAGATTTAGCTTTTTCTTCCATCTTTTTAAGAGCTTCTGCTTTAGTGCCAAACAAACGTTCTTGGTTTAATGAAGCATCTAGTAATTTTGCTTTGACATGGTCTGGCAAGATCTGCTCCTTTAGCCAAGCATGCCCTCTAACAGACCCAGTGACAACAGCCCCGCAAGATACTTCTAAAGCACAAAACCACACTGCAAAGTATGTTTTTCAACTTGGTTTGCAGAATGCTACTCTTGTAAATCTTTATATTCTGCACAATCAAGAATCAGCATCATTTTTTGTTTAATTAGTTCCATAATATGTTGCTGGTACGTCAACATGTGAAACTGGCAATTTAAAGCCCCGATGGCAAGAGTAGCAGAGGTGTATACATTCGTCCTCCCATCTGTCTAAAGCCGTAGAATCCCTGTCCAAAGGGGTAGGGTTTTTGGCTGTAGTAGCCTTAATGCCTTTAGGTCCCTGGGAAATGGTCCCTGGATCCGCAGTAGGATTCTTAAACAGAAATTTGTGAGAGTCAGGTACTCTGTAGTACCTGCCAGGTTTCCTAAGAGCAGGTGGCAAAGTATCAGGGGCAAGACTGGACGCCATGAAGACATATACAATTTCCAGAACAGGAGGGATAGCTAGAGGCCTGCGCTGAGGCAAGTTTAAAAATTCCCCGAGTCTCTTTTTGGACTATGGGTAGTCCTGGCACTCCCAGCAGAAATGCTCTCCGAGGAGTATGCAGGATTTCACCAAAAGAAAAATCCTCTGGTGGGGAGGTAGCGGGAATGGAATCCTCTGCATCAGAATCCTCATAGGTAGATAAGGGTATGTCCTGGTAATCAGAAGGGTCAGAGTCAACAGACTCATGATCTGAAGAATCAGAAGGAAAATCAATTCTTCGCCTTTTACAGGGGGAAGGCTGGCTTCCCTAATTAAAGTAATAAAGTCTTCAGCCATTCTAATCATTTGTTTCTGTGGCATGGGAGCTTGAGAATGCCCTCAGTCTGTTTTAGGTGTAGTGCGAACTCTGGGCTTGAGAAATTTGGTAGTTTTATTCTGAAATGAACTAGTCGGTTTAATACGATCGGAAGGTCAGAATACACCCTCAGAAGATGGTGCCTGCATAGCAGCTCCGGACCCATCCAAGGTAGAGACATTCACAGGTTTCATAGTCGAAGCATCTCGCAGCATACTGGACTCAGAATGGGTCTCAGTAGAGGCCTGCGAATCTGTAGAAGCTGGTATCAGGGGCTGCGAAAGCACCTCACTGAGTACCGGTGAACCGGCGACTAGCTTAACGGAAGTGTCAGCAGTTTTGGACCTATGCGGTCCGTCTTTATCCTTAACTTTTTTTGGAAGATCGGAAGACGGATGGCTCATCAAAAGCCATTTCGGAATACAGAGACAGAGAGCAAAATAAATTAGCGACAAAAATAGCCTAACGAATAGTTTGGGCGTCGACCAGGGCACAAAACCGACAGAGGAATGTCATGGTCTGGGCCTAAACAGGTGACGTAGTAAGAATGAAAATCTCTGAGGTATTTGCTTTTCACAGGCAAGACAATTATTAATTTTTTCTGACATCGGTTAGAGCAAGAAAAAAAGGATCCCAAACGAGGTACTTAGCTTTAGAAGACTTCAGGTCTGAAACTCTAATAACAGTTAGTTATGTACTCACCATAATGATCGATGTATGTGGTCCATCTCGCCTACATTCCTTACTCACGGGTTCGGAGCAGAGAATCTGCTCAGACTCTGCCAAACTTTTTAGCACAAAGTCTCTAATTGGCTGGGCTAACCCAGTATCCCAGGGTCACATTGCCCTAGCCCCAAATCTTGTTTGCAATCATAATCATAACACTCATAACCCATGCTCAATAAACACTGGAAGAAAATCCAGACAGATAGGGGAACAAATCACTGACCTTGAAGAATCCACGGAGCCACAATTTCTTCCAATTCCTCTAGGAAGGGGGCAGGTGGGAGGGTACGTAGGAATGTAAGCGAGATGGACCACATACATTGATCGTTATGGTGAGTACATAACTAACTGATGTTATGTGGTCCTATCTCGCCTACATTCCTTACTCACGGGACAGCGTCCCCAGCACCTCTATCCTGGGAGGCTCATAAAAAGATACTCCTGAGAACCGTGGAACCAAAGGAAGCCCGGCCTCTAGAAGCCACGTCCAGCTTGTAATGAGTAATAAAAGTGCTGGGAGAAGCCCAAGTTGCCGCAGCACAAATATCATCCAAGGAAAGTCTAGCATGGAAAGCTACTGACGTAGACATAGCCCTGGTAGAATGAGCCTTGACAGGAAAAGGTAAATTTCTGTCTGCTGACGAGTAAATGAATGAAATACAATCTCTGACCCATTTAGAAATAGTGCACTTGGAAATAGGACTACCTGCTCTGTTCTCTGAAAAGGACACAAACAATTGATCAGATTTCCTAACGTGCTTCGTCCTATGTAAATAAAATCTCAGTTGTCTGTGCACATCCAGCTGATGCAACCTGAACTCTGCTTTACTGGAAAAGTTTGGAAAAAACACTGGTAGCTCAATAGATTGATGACGACTGACAGGGGATGACACCTTCAGGAGAAAGGACGGGTTAAGCCTGAGAGAGACTCTGTCCTTGTGAAAGATCAAATAGGGAGGTTTAATGGACAAGGCTTGAAGTTCTGATACCCTCCTGACCGATGTAATGGCTATCAGAAAAGCCGTCTTCCAAGATAGGAATTTTAAGTCGCAAGTGGCAGCTGGTTCAAAGGGTGGTGACGTAATAGCTTGTAGCACCAGGTTCAGGTCCCATGGCAGTACAGGCTCAGAAACTGGGGGACAAAGTAACCAAGCGCCTTTTAAAAAGGCTTTACAGAGCTTGTGGCCCATCAGAGAGGGCTCATAAGATGTTGAAGTTGTCCTGACATGTGAATTAGGAGGTCCAGCACTGGGTCCGGAGTCCACGGACCGTCCAGTGCGTACCGTTGAAGAAAGGGGAACCATACTTGAGGCCAGTGTGGAGCAATAAGAATCATCCTGCTTCCCAAGGATATGGCTTTCTGTATCACTCTTGGCAATAGAGGAAACTGTTGTTCAGGGACCACTCGTGAGGCATCAGAATAGCTCTGCTCAGCCTGTCCGTTATCACGTTGGACTTCCCCGGAATGTGCGTTGCCACTAGAAACCATTGGGAAGACACTGCCCACTGCCACACTCGCATGGCCTCTCTGCAGAGGGGGTAAGATTTGGTTCCCCCCTGCTTGTTCAGGTACCACACCACAGACATGTCCGAGTGAATTGCAATCGTTCCCAGAGGTAGAGAGTCCTGGAGTACTCGCAATACCAGAAACACTGCTCATCTCCAGAACACTGATGTGCAAGTGTACCTCGTGGTCTTGCCAGGTGCCTTGGACCGTCCTGCCTAGATAATGCCCCCCCCCCCAATCTGGGAGGCGTCCAAGGTCACCGTGGTCACTGGAGACATAGGGACCACGCTCCTTCCTCTGTCCAGATAGGAGCGTAGCCACCAGAGGAGGTCCTGTTTGCATCGCTTCGTGAGAAGTATCAAGTGGGAAAGAGGAAGCTTTTGAAAGGACCACTGAACAGACAGGAGCGACTGCAGGATCCGCATATGTAACCTGGCCAGAGGTACCAGCATGATGGTGGAGGCCATGGATCCCAAGAGCTGAAGAACTAACTTGGCCTGAACTTTTCTCAGGGGCAACAATGCGTGGATCTGAGACTGCAGCACTCTTATCCTCTCTTGTGGTAGAAAGGCATGCATTTGAATAGAGTCTAGCTCTGCGCCTATAAAAACAGCACGCTGTGAGGGCTGCAAGGCAGACTTTTCCCAGTTCTAAGTAATTCCTAGATGTTGGCAAAGTGAGATGGTCATCTCCCTGGCTTGAATGAGCAGATGCCTGGTGGGGGCAGCGAGAAGCCAGTCGTCCAGATACGGAAACACCTGGAATCCTAGACGTCTCAAGTGAGCAGTCACCACTGCCAAGCACTTGGTAAACACCCTGGGGGCTGTGGTGAGAGCAAAGGGCAAAAGCACGAAACTAAGTGTCTGGCTCCTAGCTGGAAGTGTAAATGACTCCTGGATGCCTTTTCCATTTTGATGTGGTAGTAGGCATCCTTGAGATCGATGGAGCACATCCATACTCCTTTTTCCAGCAGTGGAAAAATGGACTGAAGTGTAACCATTCAGAACTTGGACTTCAGAATGTAGCGATTGAGTCGACTGAGATCCAGAATGGGTCTCTGGGTCCCCTGTTCTTTTCGGCACCAAAGAGGGTCGTGAGTAAGTTCCTGATCCGACATGGTCTGAGGGGACTGGTTGGATGACTCCTTTTTCTAGCAGCTTTGTCACTTCTAATGCTGCTTGATCCCGTTGACTGGGTGGGATGTCCAGGATCCTTCTGACTGGAGGGGGTGTCGAAGCACAGGGAATAGTGTAACCTTTGGTAACAATTCGAAGCATCCAACGATCCTGGGTGATACTCTCCTAGGCTTCCGGATGCAACGAAATTCTGCCCCCGACTGGCTCCGGAATAGCACAGTCGGGCAACACCTCAGGAACACTGGAAGGAAGAGCCGCAAAAGGAATCGTTGTCTCCCTAGTTGCGGGGGACCCCTCTGCCTCTAGGACGGCATCTTCCAGAATAATCCCCCCCCCCGCCTTTGGAGGGGGACTCACCTTGAGCCGTGGTAAAGGACCTCAGACTTTTTGAACCACATTTCCCCCCCCTCTCTGAGCCTTGGGATAAGGCCTAGAAGGGAGAGAAAAACGGGCCCCTATGGCAGATAGGGTCTTTCCCTCCTGTTCGCACCTGGTGAGAGTGTCTTTCACTTTGGGTCCAAAGACAGAGGACCCAAAGGGGGCGTCAGTGAAGGAAGACTTAAAGGCCTCCGCAAAACAACACAGGCGCATCCAGGCTTGCCTTCTGAGAGCTACGCCTGAGCTAGCTGCCCTACTCGCCCCTCGGCTGCTTAAGATATGAGCCTCATGGACGAGTTGACAAAGGACCCTAGAGTAGACAACTGGGCATTAACAGTCTGCGCTACCGCCTCAGGCATGTTACCCGTCAGAGTATCTCCTAGCTCCTTCAGGAGATTTCTTTGGAGCAGAGTGAAATGACAGAGGCAATTCAACGACCGTAAGGTGAAGGTCGCCGAAGACAGGGTACACTTCCCATACCGGTCCATACTCCTGGACTCCTTGTTAGGAGGGTGGACTGAAGAAGAAGCCTCTGCAACTTCCTGCTGAGTGGCTGCAGTCACCACCAAGGCATCTACCGAAACCCCTTTGGTAAGAAACTCTTTGCCCGGGGGAGCAGACAAGAACTTGTTCCACGGAATCAGGGTTCTCCCACACCCTTCGACAAATCAAGTCTAGGAGTTCGAAGGGTGGAGACTCCCAGGAGGCGGAGGGTTGAGCTCTGAAAGCCTTGAGGAATACAGACTCCTCCTCAGAGGGGGTCTTGGAGGGCCAGTCGCCTCTGTCTGGAAATCTCCAGGATGTCGGAGAAAGAGACATCATCGAAGGACGACTTGGGGGACCCCTCTGATTCCTCGAGGTCGGTATCGGAAGTGAGTGACTCGTCCTGGGAGTCGATGTGCTTCCTCTTGCATGACCTCTTACTGGGAAGGCTCCTCAGGCACAGACTCTGAGGGGTCCTCAAAGTAGGGGACCGCTCAAAGGGGTATCCCCAGACCTTTGGTCTCCACTGTCCATGGAGAGGGGGGCATCAGAGGTTCTAGCCGGGGTGTAAGGGGACGGAGTAACCGATCCCGGTGATGTACCCGACGACCTGGCCAGGGCGCTCCTCATGGCTTTGAAGGCTGGTCCCCCCCAGATCCGAGGACAGACCAGTCTTAGAGACCACGACTGGAGTCGAGATTCCCCAAGCCGAAGCACTGAGAGGGAGGCTCGGAACCGACAGGAGCCCCGAGGCACCCCCCCTCAGGTCCGACTGAGGAAACCCGAGTGCCGAAACCAGAGGACGGAGCCTACCTGGTAGGAGCAGAAGCTGGCTCAGATAGACTGCCTGGGGTATCAGAACAGACATCAGAACATCACTTGGCGCGAGGCCCTCCGGCGACACATGGGTGTTCAGAGGAGGAATCATCGATGCATGGGAACCGGCTCTGGAGCCAACTGGGCCGGAGCCAAAAACAATTTTGCCAACACCGGCGACTGTAGGAGCCTCTGAACTACCCTATCTACATCCAAATCAGACAGCCTAGAGGATTTGGAAGAAATAGGAGATCTAGAGCTCCCGACTGGAGACTCCTGCCCTACACTGGGTAACCTGCTCCGAAGAGGTTCCAATAATATCGGAGCCGAGGTCGACCCCAGTACAACAGATACCTCCTGCGGCCCAGAGGACAATGGAGCCGAGGAGGTAGTATCTATATCCGAGTCCTTCTCCTTCGGCCCCGAGGGCAATGGAGCAGAGGATGTAGTGTCCATTTCCGAGACCTTCTCCTTCGGCCCAGAGGACGGAGGAGCCGAGGAGGAAGTATCCAATTTACAAACCTTCTCTGATGGCTCCGAAGAAGCAGACTGAGCCGGAGACCTTTTTTTGGCCTTAGGAGGCTTAGACTTGGTACTAGAAGGCAGGGAATACTCCAAGGCCTCTTCAAAGGAGGGCTTGATCAGACCCTTCAAAATCAGTTTTTACATTCCTGCAGTACCCTAGGGCTAAACACATGACAGAAATTGCAGGACTCTTGCAAGTGAATAGCACCAAGACAATACACACAGATAGAGTGCCCATCTTTGATGGACATTTTATGGCCACATTTAGTACACTTCTTAAACCCAGAGGGTTTATGTTCCTTCAGTTCTTTCAACATAGCAAGCAAATGACAGAGTCAAACTAAGGGAGGGCGGGCGGGAAAACAGACACCACCAGACAGGACAAGGAAACTAACTTAAACGCTTCCTAAAACAAATTAAGCACTAACACAACAGCAAATCACAACCAGGAGGACACGGGAGAGGACTAGGTCCTCTAACTTAAATGGGCCTAGCCCGCGAAACAGTAGGGATACCACAAACAACTAAACTCTCAACCTCATGCACCAACTATTCAAGCATGAAAATTAGCTATGATAATAGCTTTTGACAAAGGGAGACAGCTAAAATACTAAAGGTATTTTAAATAGTACTTAGCCACAGCCAAGCGAGACCACATCTTAACTCTACGAGCGGCAAAAGAGATCTGGGGCTAGGGCGAAGTGCACCCTGGGATACCGGGTTAGCCCAGCCAATTAGAGACTTTGTGCTAGAAAGTTTGGCTGAGTCGGAGCAGATTCTCGGCTCCAAACCCGTGAGTAAGGAATGTGGGCGAGATAGGACCACATAACATCGAAAATTTCAGGTAGCAACTGACCGGCACTTGCGAACTGCTTCAGGCTCCACTTGGCAAGAAAAGCTGATGTAATGGCATCGGCTGCCATGTTTTATACCCCTGACGACCTGACATCATGGAAGAAGCGACACCATCAGACACAAATACCAAGACTCTGGTATTCGGGCTGACAGAGGGCTACCTGCAGGCATATTACCCAATTGTGATGACTGCAACAGTGAAACATGAAGATCACCACCTCACCTGGAATCCCCTGACCGAGGGAGACCAGAGTCATTCGGTGGAATATCCTTGATTTCACAATGTTTCAAGTTTCCTATCAGAATGCTCTCTTTTGGGCAGATGGCTTTCAGAGGCCTTGGCCAATGCCAAATTAACTTGGAACCAGGCATGTGCCTCTTATCTGGAAGGGAGCTTCTAGAGAGACTTTTTCTCTCATGGACTGCCCTCAAGGTGGAACTGCCTCATTGTGGACAAGACTCAGTATTGTGCTCTTGACTGAGAAAATAAGCAAAGAGAATGAAAGGTTCAGAACTGGACATTAATGGCCATCAAGCTCTGTAAGGAAAAGGATAAGAAAATCCCCTACAGGGAACTTATCTGGCTGCTGGAAGCAGGCTGACTGATGGACTGACCATGTTAACATGCAAAGTATCAGATAAAATATGAACATGACATTGGTTAATGCACATCATACCACAAATGTTTTTCACATCCAGTGGGAGGGGATAGCAGAGCTCTGAAAGTAGGACAAGCCAGCTGGGATATCTTAAGGCAGGAATCCCAAAAGTCAAGTTGGCAACACAATAGGATGAATATTTATTAATGTAACCATCTTTTGTTGATTGGGTTAGTCTCACTAACCTAGTGGCCTGTTTTCGGGGACTACTAGGCCAGGGCATCTAGGAATTTCCCCTACTCTTTCTGAACAGTGAAGTGAGATCTTTCACAATCATCTGAGCTACCACAAACTCATGCAGATGTGATCTTGGTTTAATGAGTAATCTGAAGGACACACACTGGAATACAGCATCCCCCTTATGCTAAACTGCAGTGTCAGGAATCCCATCACTAGGTGTGGGAATACAACTCACAATGGCTGCACTAAAGGCAAGTACGCTACCCTTTGTGCCAATGATTCTGCAATTTTACTCTGCACCTTAAACGTATTTGTGCAGGAGGCAAGATTCTCTTCTACGATGTCTCCCACACCCATGCCACTTATAATTACTAACTCAGAGGTTACTATCTTAACTTGGGGGGGGGGGGCTCCAAAATACCACAATGTCACAATTAGTGCACATACTACTTTGCTTGCTGTTAGTCATGCCATTCTCAGGACACCACTTATGGAACTTGAAATTACAAAAGAAACCAGAAATAAATGCCACACTGTTTGCATGTGTTTATCTTCCACTTCTAGGGTTACTAAAATTTGGAACTTAACTTTCATCAATTTCCTTTACACTGGCAGTGGGGAAGACTGAGAATATAAACTGCATTTTGCAGTAAATTACTTGCTGATGTGAGAATTAGCATTCAAACCTCTAACAGAATTCTTGGGGCATTCTCCATTTCACATCAAGCTTTGCTACGCAGACTTTGGGATTAAATTTTCCGACTGAAACACCTGGCTGTTGCGCTGGCTCCCCAGGTAGAAAAGTTATTTTTTCATCCCTTTTGGAGTTGCCTGATGGTTCCTGTAACCTTCAAACAGATCTATTCATTCTGCCAATGGTCACAGCCTGGCATCGAAAGCCTAGCCTAGGGTTACACTGAAATTTGGTTTCAAATTGTCTTCAAAACATGGCAGTAATCTAGAACCTTCTGGTTCTGTGGCTAATATAGCATCAACTGAACACAACTCAGTGATAAGATGGAGACAAAGGAACCTCAATACTGTACATACTACAGGAATAAGAGAAATATGACTGGACCCTTTAAATGTCTCAAAGAAATAGGGCACAACACATCTTTCAGAAAAAAAAAGTGGTTAAAGATATTAAAACTAAAAGGGGTAGACAGATGTAAACATTTTCCAGGGAAGTGTAACAGGTGGGCATGTCTAAGTCTCAGTCCTGTGAAGCTGCAGCATGGTCTTTAATGACTTCATAATACAATCAGCAAAGAACAGTGAAAATCATCACAGGTAAGATTTACAAATTCTGTAGCAACTGAAGGACTACATGCAGACATTAACAAGCCAGCTGTCATAACCTCCTGTTAAGTTCTAGGTTTATAAGTTGTCTTTTTATCACATTTCTCAATTAAAAAACTAGTAAAAATAGGCAACGGTGGCTTTATCAAGCTAAATGTAAGCTTTATGTATGTAAAATGGAATACACAAAATAAACGTGGAAGATGTCATCAATAAAAACCTGAATAAAAATAATTTTTCTTGAAGAGCAAGCATGTACAGCCAAACCAATAAACATACTTACACAGGCTTGAATGCAATTACTTGATCAATCAAAGAGAAAAACACTAGTAAAAATACACTTATGTACAACAGGGGACTCAAAATGTCGATAAACTAATCTTTTGCTAAAATGAATTGCAAGAAACTTACCTAATGGGAAGAGTGTTTTAGTACGTGACCCAAATAGCTTTGACAAAAAACACACAACTGTTCTGCATACACAATACCACATTCTCAGCGACAAAAAGACAGCTTTAACCACACACAGTGCCAACAGTCAATTATGATCACTCTGACAAAAACCTTGCCATTAAGATAAAACCCACCTCTACAACAGAACTGTTTAGCGGACTGAACTGATCCAACGGAAATCAAAATTATCAAGTTTTTTGCTGTTGTTTAAGCACCTTTTGATATTTTGCAAATGACAGATTTCATGTACAGCAGATCTTAAACCAAATATTTGGTAGAAAAAAATGAACTGCCCTTGCAATAGCAGTTCATTCATTTACAAAATGGTAATGAGTGCGATGGTCAGTCTTTTTACGATGGTGTTCCAATGTGTGGTCACTTTTTTGCATAAATTTGATCAGTCATATAGGCATTTCTATAAAATGTCAATGAAACAATTTACAATTCAAAAAATGTTTTGTCACACAATTAAATTTGTAATGGATTTTCATTTTTGTGTGTTTGATGGTTTTAACGTGTTTTGAGTTTTATTGATTTTACATGTACAAGAAATTGGTCAATACAGTCACATCAAGGAACAAATTTTCAAGTTTTTTTTTTTTTTTTTTTTTGACGATTCAAGCCAAACAAAATTTTTGAAGGGCAGATTTCCAATGAGTTAAGTATTAACATTTTTTTGTTTTGTTTGTTTTAAAAACACAGTTAACCTACTTCTATGAATGCAAGCAAACAATCAAAGGTTACTGTCCAATACAAGAAAAACTTAAAAAGTTGTTGAATCGTTCAATCGCTTAAAACTGCTAGGAGAAAGCTCTAGCTTTTATATACAGCATAAACCTACAGCAGACTATCCCCAAAAAAGTGGAAACTGTCCAAAACCAGATGCTTCTGCAAAATCATGATTGGAAAACTGGGCCCATCCTCTTTTATATCTGCTAAAATGTAGCCTAAAACAATAAAAGCACTGAATTCCTCACAGAACTTGAGGGACGTTATGTAGTCAGAAATGTCCATGTGCAACTATGCTGAGAAAGAAAATAGTAACACGACTGGTATATACAACAGAGGCTCTTCAGTCAAATAGAAAGGGCAGCCAATCGATAATGAATGTCTAGTTTAAGCCAATCAGTATTTGGAAGGATGCAGAATGATAGCCAATCAGATCTTGCCAATCTCATTTTTCAAGCCCTCACATGTCTACTTCCACTGTTGCCCATAAGTATCCTGATAAAATTCCTGGTTGTCATTACTGTAACCATAGTTACCAGAATAGCCACCACCTTGCTGGAGAGGCTGTTGAGCGATCGGTTGAGAGCCCCAGTTCTGCTGGTTGTTCGTTTGGCGACGCTTGGAATCAGGTTGGCTGTACCCATCAGCTTTTCGCTTGCCTCCAACGTTGCCCCCACGATTTCCCCTTGCTCCACGAGCACCACGACCTCTTGGCTGTTGTGTAGGGCCCCCTCTCCCACCCCGGGCTCCTCTTGGTGGTCCCATGGGTACCCCCCGCTGGGGGTAGCCAGCTCTACCTCGAAGCGGTGGTGCACCCCGCCCTCTAGGCGGTGGTGGAAGACCTCGCCCACCCCTTCCACCTCTTCCTCTTATTACATAGCCATCATCATAGCCATAGTACGGGTCTTCATAGCCACCACGGTAGTCATGATAATCATAGCCATAGTAATCATCATAATAATCTTCGTAGCCATAGTAATCAGGGGGATAGGTATATCCCCCTCTCCCACCACGACCTCTGCCTCTCATGGGAGGTGGCATACGAGGTGGAGGGTAGTAGTAATAATCTTCATACCTAGCAGAGAAACAGAGATATAAACACACATTAGTTCAGTTTGAGTTTCCAATAATCTCGGCTATCTGACTACAGCTGTATAAAAACTTCAGTAAACTAATTCATTATACATCACATTTTTTATTCATAAAAATAACAAATAACTAATCTGTAATTAAACCCTTTTGCTCTTCCCTCAGGTTTCTCAGACATACATACAACTACATACTGTTGCAATACTATGTTATTTCAGTACTGTTGTAGCTAGTCAGTACTTTAACAGGTACTGAAACTTACGCCGTGCTTCGAGTGGCTTGTCTGGCAGCTTGACGCTCTTTCCTCTTCTTATCAGGTGGCTTGGCAAGAACTATTTCTATTTCTTCTCCTTCTACAGCCTTTCCATTCATTTCGTCCATGGCCTGCAACAAGACAGAACTCACTATAATTATTTTAAGGTTTCCTGAACTTAAACATCATATGCAGATCAGGCAAACACTAAATCCTGAAGTTAAGTGTAAAAATGTTCGACTGCAGTCATTTATCCTTTTTCATACTATATTGGTAATCAACGCAGGCTTTTTTGACCAGCTATATTTATATTTAAAATGTAGAAAGGAAAAAGGAAGACAACCCCACCCCATTAATATGGGCCAAATGCTCAGAGTCGGCTGCACTTCAGTATGCTTGGGTTTCACCAAATACTCCATTTCAAAACGCTTCCACTTTGAGATAAAAGTACACTTTAAATCCTTGATTTGAGCTCAGAGGCACTATTCATATAGCAGAATTACGAGAGACATATCAATGTAGGGACTTATTCTAAATATGCATTTTTTTAGGAAATTAAAGTATAAATAATTTATATCACCAGGGACAAAAAAAATAAACCTCTAGTTACCAAACTGATTTGCTAAAGCAAGTTATGTATACACAAAAAGAGTACCCATTATAACCATAGGTATTTGAAAAGGATTATTGTGGTGTGTTCACAATACATGAGTGAGGCTTGGCCAGTAATGGCTGTAAGTCTTCTGGCCAGGCCAAAAAAGATCAGACGTTACGAAACTAGATGCAGGGTTACCACCCAAGACATGGATGTTAGTCACATTTCATGCTGTAAAAGAAGCAAACACCCACACCATCATCTTCTTTTCTAGCATGTGTAGTCGTACATATATTTGTTTTTTTTTTTTTTTTGAACACGGCATCATAAAACATGTAAAGATGGTGGGGAGTCCATCCCACCGTGCTGACCCCAGTACTTGAGCATTTGTTGCTAAATTAAGTTGTTAAACAGCTGTATCATGTTCATTATAGGGAATGCTGTTGCAGCATGACAAATAACAGAACAGCAAGTCTTAACCTTGGTTTTGGGATGAGTGAGTTTGCATGCTTAGCATCTGCATTTTTTTTCCCTGTAGGAACACATCAGTGTGTAGTGCTTGAAGGTGTGAATGGTTATCTAGATAGATGCTTCACAAATCTTAAGGTCAGACATTTCCGAAAAGGCAGTCACACAGTGGATGCAGGTCTTTGTAGAATAGACTCCAAACATGCCCCTGTGAGGTCTTTCCAGCATGACAAAAGCAAATGCAGTTATCAAGCCACCTGGCAAATGTGCTTCAATATTGGTCCACCTGTTTCCCTAGTTTGAAACTCACAAATGGTCTTCTGGTTAGGTAGCAAGTACCTCAAGCTCTCTCTGCACATCCAATATATACAGAACTCTCTCTGCTGTTTTAAGGCCTAGAAAAGTAACACTGGTATGTTGTACAGTTGTGTTAGCTAGTTAAACGCATATGTTTCAGTAGACTCACTGCTGCAGTAATGACTCTAGGGATTTTCTGCCTTGCAGAAGCCTAAGGCTGCCCAAATACCAGAAATCTTACCATCTGCTACAGTCGCATTTTTAAAAGCACACTTGCCCCACTCTGATTTTACTTTCTAGAATACCTAGAGCACAATCTACCTACATATAACCACAGACTATCAGAGAAAATACAATATTGTACTTACCTGGGGTGGGAGAAAGATAAGGGAAGGAAGGGTACCCAACCTTATGTCCAGGGAGAAGGTGTATGACAAAGGAAACTGGTACTACACCATTAAATCAGCTTAAGCATCAACATTTACGGCAAGTGCCCAACATAACCCTACTGTGTTTTGTAGTTCACTCATGCAGTAACGACTCATGCGAAGATTCCAGAGCTAGAGAGAGTTAGGAGGTTGACCAGTAGCCTGTCCATGGGAATTCAGATGCTGCAGGATTGCTCAAACAAATCACTAATTGCCATGCCCAGGGCCAATACAGAATGCTTAGTAAAGGTGTGAAAAGAAGGCCAAGTTGCTGCCTCCAGTGAGCCCAAAGGGCAGGGCTTTGAACTAAAAGTGAATGCCTCCAAGACAGAAACAAGGAAACCTTCTGGATCGCCTGCCCATCAAAAATGTGGTAGCAATCATTCTTAAAGTCTATTGAACACATTCATTCTCCCTAAACAGAGGAAGGATGGACTGTACAATGAGCTTCTGGAACTGTGTGTGCGATATACTGAGATGCCTGAGGTCCAAAATTGGCCTAAGATCCCAGTTCTTTTTTGGCACCAAGAAGAATCTAGATTAAGTTATAGATCCATGTTGGCCTGGTGAGACTTCCTGAATGACTTCTGTTTAGCAGATTTATTTCTATAGCAGCTGCTTTTTTTTGAGGGGTGGAACACTGACACTGGAGGGAATAAAGAAAAGGGATAGAATGGACACTGGTTATAATCCTTCACACATATAAATCTTCGGTGACAGATGTCCTGGTATAAGCACCCCCTCTCCCCCAACTGTCACTGCAGCACAGCAGTCAAGCATCTGTTTAGGAGTACTGATTTGGCCTTTTGGATAAAGGACCCCTGAAGCCTTGGTTCTGAGGATGACCTCTGAAAAGGAGGTGACATTCACCATTAGAATTTCCTCCTCTGCCACAGGAGGGGTCTATCTCCAGAAGACTTCAGAGGGAATTTTTGAGACTTCCAGAACTACAGTTATTTACCCACCATCTGGTTCTTACACAAGGACATCTGAGGGTGTAGAAAACCATATCCCTAAGGCAGAATGGTTTTCCCATTTTGCTGACTCCTAGAGAATGCATTTTTGACTTTTGGTCGGGAAAGGGTTGAACTATCAAAAGGGGTATTCACTAAGGACATCTTGAAAAACTCCGCAAAGTCACCCAAGCACATCCAAACATGTCTTAAGATAGCACCTTCAATTGCATTGGAGATGAAATGCATTAAACAGCTGGAATAAGACTAAGGTGGTGCATTGTGAGGCCAAAGTTTTCTTGACTTCTGCAGACATGGACCCAGAAAGAGATTTGGAGAACTCTGGTTAAATCTCTCTGAAATTTTGTCATATGTGCCAAATAATTCACTGTCCTCAGAATGAAGATAGCTGAGGTGTAAACTTGGTTCCCAAACCTGCCCAAAACCCTGGGCTACCTCTTAGTATGGACAGAGGAGCTCTCTTTGGCCAGCTCCTTTTTGGAGGCTGCCACTACTATCATGGAATCCACCATGGGGCCTTTACTCCAACATGGGCAATCTTTCAGTGCAACAAGAAATTTGTCTGGTTTATGCAATATCCATTCAGCCACATCCAGCTCCTTCCATGCTCAGAGGCAGATGCTGCAGCAGAGCTATCTAGTACCAAAGCTCCAAGGAGGAAAGGCTGTGACAGTTTTGGAGTTGATCTCCTACCCCTGGATTAGACGCAGACTCTTCACCTCCAATAACCCTCCAAATCAGAGGCGCTTGGAATCGGATGGATCAGAGCAGTCTCCAGAGTGGAAGACCATCAATTCTTCAGATCAGACGAAGACCACCTTTGGGTAACATTCATATCGAAGTCTCTGAGCCTGGCAGATGGAACAGGGGAGGAGTGACCACAGGAAGGGGGTGAAGGACCAAAGCTCAGAGGTCTGAGAAATCGCAGCTAGGAAACCCCCAAATAAACTTGTGTCCTGAGGTACTCATCAGCATATCTGCATCTACTTCTGTCAGGCTTCTGGTAGACCAGCTGATCTGATGGAGGAAGAGGATGAAGGAGGTCTGGAAGTTCTCTGTACTGGTCTCTCCTGTAAGAAGGGGGAATGCAGTATAGGAGGAACTAGATCTGGAGAGAATCTTTGCTCTGGTAGAGACTGAGTTTGAGCGAATAGGTTCATAGGTAGGTACTACGCTATCTGCCCGAAGGCAAGCTTAGCCAGAATGTGCTGGCTTTCGCCACCCCCTTAGATTAGTTCCGTGCTTCTGTCCAGCGAAGCCACTGAAGTGATCCCTGGGGGTAAACTTTGTTTCACATCCACTCGTCAAGGTTTCTATTGAAGAGAATTAGCGAGGAGCTCTGCCTAATGTAGATTGGAATCTTGTTCCAAAGCACAGAAAGTCTCTGGGACAGGAATCTATCCCTCCAGCACATCCTATTTATTGTTGTGGTGAGGTTTAGACCCCTAGTGTGTGCGGCTCGAGGGGATAAGGTTTTCTTTAAGTGGAGCATGTCCATCAATTCTGGGTTGGACATTGCCTTGTATGTCAGGCAGAGATCACCTCGGAGTAGGCGGTATGTAACAGAGTACAGCTCGAGTTTCTTCAGTCTAGCTGTATAGGGCATCTGAGGCCAGTGATCCTCTTGGTGAGATACTTCTGTTGTCTTTCCAGCTGTTTCATTTGTCTTGTAACGTACATCCCAAATGGGGCGTTGTACTCTATGATGGGTCTGATGA
>NC_056727.1:1215500384-1215590384 GCF_019279795.1 Protopterus annectens
AGGTCTATCTGTTGGGTACAGGACAGAAGAGATGACATCAGATGCTCTGTTATGACACTAGTGAGTAAACTGTACCTAGCTAGAAGTGCAGGATTTCCTGGTGCTAGGTCTTCTAGCATTCTTTAGAATAAAACAAGACAACCTCTGAAAACTGATGTATGGTAGGAATGAGTATAACATCCACCCTGCTAGTTTCAATATGTTAAGGTAGGGGTGTATGATGGCCACCCATATTCTGTGTACGCAGGTACAGCTGTAGTAACAGCATTCATGTTTTTTCTTTAGTCATGCAAAGGAGTAGTAAGAGAAAGAATACTTGTGTAAAATCTTACCATAACGATATATGTCACTCTCTTCCATGCAGTATTCTTACTGTGGGATACTCCACCTCAGGTAATCCGAACGCCAGGTCCTATACAAAAGTTTTATGCCTGGTTGCTGTTGGTGCATGGGACGTCACCCGCAGGACCATAAAGTAGGTGCCTTAAATGAGACGTCTGCACGCACAGACCTCAGAACTGCCCAGTCGGACAGTAGCCTAGGTACAGCCAAATGATGTTCTTTAGGTTGGTTAAATGCTACTCATTGCCCAGTGTGACCACAGTCTAAGTGGTGTCTTGGGTGCCCCACAGACATATGTAAGGTAATGCAGGGGGATAGGTGGGAGAGATTGAATACTGCAACATGGAAGAGAAGGACATCTATGGTTATGGTAAGATTTCACACAACTATTCTATGTCCTTCTATTGCCATGTTGCAGTATTCTTACTGTGGGAGAGTACCACAGCTTAAGGAGACAGGGTGGAGGGTAGAGGCAACTGATTCCAGAAATCCCTGCAGTATTGCCCTAGCGAAACCTGCTCTGACTCTGGAGATCTGATCCAATTTGTAGTGTCTGGTGAAGGTATGTATAGTGGACCAAGAGACTGTGTCTAGGCCTTTAAAGAAGGCTTTGGAGGATGCCACAGCCCTAATAGAGAGTGTGCTCTGACCCCTGATGCAAGTCCTTTCCATGGTAGGAGTAGCAGAAGCAGACAGTTTTTCTGATCCAACAAGAGATAGTTTGGAGACTTTCTTGCCCAGGGCTCTAGAATGGAAGGATACATAAAGTTGACTTTCTAATAGTCTTAGTTTTGTCGAAGTAAAACTAACTGTCTGTGAACATCCAGGGAATGGAGTATTTCCTCACTGCTGTTGGAAGGAGAGAAGAAGGTGGGTAGGTGTATGGACTGATTTAATGATAGTTCATTGACCACTTTGGGCATGAAGGAGGGGTTGGTGCATAGGGACACCCTGTCTTTATGGGTGACAGTGTAGGGAGGATACGCCATGACTGCCTGCAATTCTGATACCCTTCTAGCTGAAGTGAGTGCTACCAGCAAGACTGTTTTTCATGTGCACATATGTAGGGATGCATAATTGGCTAGTTCAAATGGGGCCACAGTGAGTTTTTCCAGGAAAAAGTTTAGGCCCCAAGTTGGTAGGACAGGCTCTCTCAGTGGTATAATGTATAAGACCCCTTTTAAGAACAGTTTCGCATCTAACCTGGAGAGTAAGGGTGGGTCTAGGGGTAAGCAGGCAGAGATGGCAGACAGGCGCACCTTTACTGAAGAGTATGACCGGATTGCCTTGATAAGCTCTCACACAAGTTAAGACTAGAGGAATGTCCACTTGAAAGGGGTCACTATGTCTTTGGAGACACTATTTGGAGAATCTCTCCCATTTGAAAGTGTAGGATCTCCTTGCGTTAGGTTTCCTGGCCTCCCTCAGGACAGAAGGCATGTCCTCAGAGTAGTGATATCTGAAGGGTATTAGAAGTTTATCACCCAGAGTGTTAGGCACAGCATCTCCAGGTGAGGATGAGCTACCTTCTGCTGTGAGTAGGTCCACCTTGTGGGGTAACTTGTGGTGACTGGCCTTGGCAAGAGATAGAAGTGGAACCAATGCTGCCTTGAGCAATAGGGGTCACCAGCAAGATTTCTGGAATGTCCCCCCCTGACCTTCAGGAGGACCATTTGAATGAGAGGGAAGGGCCGTGAAGGCCTGTATTAAGGACTGTGTGAAGGATTGCCAGTCAGGTTATCCCTTCAGGAGAAGATGATAAAGGTTTCCTTCTTTTGCTTTCTTTAAAAGGGGTAGTTGTGGGTGAGGGCAAAGGCCTTCTGTCTGAGCCCTGAGCTGAAATAGACTTGGATTCCTGAATCGAGGACGGGCATCCGGTGGAGCCTGTTTTCCCCCTCGACTTCAGTAGTAACCAGCGTCTGAGTAACCTTAGCAGATGTGCCTGCCAGAAAGTACAGTTGTGTACAGCTACCATAAATGTAGATGTTCAAGTGTCTTCACTGTTGCAGTCATAACTGTAGGGTGCTCCTGCCGGCAGGCAGCCCAAGGTCGGCCAGAATCCCAAAGTCTGGGTCCGGCGTCGGCTGTACAAGCTAGTACCCTGACGTCAGTACGCTCTGGTACATAGCCCTCAGCCGACGCCATCTTCTCCAGCCTTTCTTGCCCTAGATGTCAGAAGTCCCCAATAAAATAAAAATGAATCCAACAAGGAAACACAAATACACCACAAAAGAGAAAAAGGAGGGGATAGGAGGGAGGGAAACACAGACTGCAACAGTGAAGACACTCGAACATCTACATTTATGGTAGGTGTACACAACTGTACTATGTTCTTCGTATTTCACTGTTGCAGTCATAACTGTAGGGTGGAATCCCAAAGCAGTGAAAAAGGGGAGGAGGCTTAGACAGAAGAAGGGGAGGCAAGAATACCCTGCAAAACAGCAGAGGCAAAGCCTGCCCTGGTCTTAGAATACAGTGGGAGATTGAAGTGCTTGGAAAAAGTATGCACAGAACTCCAAGTGGCAGCTTCCAAGATATCCTTGGTAGGAACTCCTCTGAGGAAAGCTGTAGAAGTGGCAGCTGCTCTAGTAGAATGACTTCTAATAGTACCTGGAAACGGTTTCCCATGATGAGTGTAACAAAACCTGATTCCACAAGCAATCCATTTGGAAATAGTTTGTTTAGAAATAGGTTTTCCAAGAGAACTGGAGGCAAAAGAAACAAACAATTGATTAGATTTTCTGAACTCTTTAGTCTTGTCCAGGTAAAATCGTAACTGTCTGTGTACATCCAATGAATGCAAAATCCTTTCCCCTTTATTTTGAGGATTAGGAAAGAAAGTAGGAAGGTGAATTGTCTGATTTAAAGCCACTTTCGAAATCACCTTAGGCATGAAAGTAGGATTGGTCCTCAAGGATACCCTGTCCTGATGGAAAATAAGGTATGGTTCCACAGCCATGAGAGCTTGCAACTCTAAGACCCTTCTGGCAGAAGTCAATGCTAACAAAAGAACTGTCTTCCAAGATAAAAACTTAATATCTGAAGATGCAGCAGGCTCAAAAGGAGGCAAAGTAAGTTTTTCTAAAACATAATTAAGATCCCAGGCAGGAACAGGAGGGGTCCTGGGAGGCCGCAAATTTTTAGCCCCTCTCAAGAATTGTCTCACCAAAGGATGAGAAAAAACAGAAGGATCAGAACTGAAATGAGCAGAAATAGCAGAAGCATGAATCTTAATGGAAGAAAAGGAAAGTCCTTTAGATAAAAGATCCGAAAGGTAAAGCAAAATAGAAGAGAGATCAGGTACCAGAGGATCCGAGCCTCGGTCCTGCATCCAAATACAAAACCTCTTCCATTTAGAGGCATAGGATTTCCTAGTGCTAGGCCGTCTAGCTTCCAGAAGAACATCCCAAACTTGATTGGGAAGACTAGGGGAAATCAAATTCCTTTGAAGAGCCAAGCTGCCAGGCAAAGGGTCTTGAGATTGGAATGTAGTAACTGACCCTGATGCTGGGACAGAAGAGAAGGGTTCAGAGGGAGAATCCAAGGAGGCTCCAAGAACAGGTGCTTTAAAGTTGGATGCCAAAACTGTCAAGGCCAATTTGGAGCAATCAAGATGAGGAACTTGGGCTTGTCCTGTTTTATCTTCAGTAATACCCGAGGTAGTAGAGGAAGAGGAGGGAAGGCATATCCTGAAAGGCTTCTCCAGCTGAAGGACAGGGCATCCACTTTCCAAGCTGTTTTGTGGAAGGACCTGGTGCAAAAGCGAGGCAGCTGATGATTGAGATGGGATGCAAACAGATCTATCTGGGGACATCCCCAAACTGCAGTAATCCTGTTGAATAAGTTGGTGTCTAGCATCCATTCGTGAGGATCTGAAATGTTTCTGCTCAGGCTGTCTGCTAAGAGATTCTGTTCTCCTGGAATGAATTGAACCTGGAGATGTAGATTCAAATTTAGAGCTGTGTCCCATAAAGCCATAGCTAGTCTGCAAAGGGGGTACGAATGAGAACCCCCCTGCTTGTTTATGTACCACATGACTGTGGTGTTGTCTGTGCGAATTAGCAGAGGCCCTGGTTGCAAAAGGTTCTTAAAGGCTAGAAGAGCATTTTGAACTGCCAACATTTCCTTCAGATTGATGTGCCAGTGAAGATGGTCCTTTGTCCAGGTTCCCTGCTGGCAATTGTCTAGAAAGTGTGCTCCCCAAGCATAATCCGAGGCGTCCGTGGTTAGGATTTGAGTAGGTCGAGGTAGACGAAAAGGCTTTCCTTCGTTTAAAGCACACACCCTGGACCACCAGAGGAACTCCCTCTGGAGGCAGGGGATCAGATGAATCAAAATATCCAGATAGTGGCAATGCTGTGACCATACACTTTTCAGATACCATTGAAGCTTTCTCATATGAAGCCTTGCGTTTGGAATCAACAGAATGCAGGAAGCCATGTAGCCCAGAGTCTGCAGGAATTTCCTTGCAGTGAGCTGAGATAGAGTTGCCAAGGTGTTGAAAATTGAAGCCAGCTGTGTTTGTTTTTCTGGAGTGAGGAAGGCCCTTTGTAAGGTTGTATTTAAGAGGGCTCCCAAGAATACCATTGTTGAGAAGGGATCAAATGTGACTTTTTTTGTGTTCACCGAGAATCCCAGTAGGAGGAGAAGACGTTGAACAAAGTCCAGCTGTCTGCCTGAATAAGGCAGTCGTCCAAATAGGGGTAAATCTGAATCCCCTGAAGTCTGCAATAAGCCACTACTGGTGCCAGGCACTTGGTAAAGACTCTGGGCGCAGTAGATAAACTAAAGGGCAGTACAGAGAATTGAAAGTGTCTCAAACCTGCCTTGAACCTGAGGAATTTCCTGCGTTCCTGCCTGATGGGAATGTGTAAGTAGGCTTCCTTTAAGTCCAACGTCACCATCCAGGCGTCCTGAGAGAGCATTGGAATTAGTTGCTGCAGAGTAAGCATCTTGAATTTTGGAATTTCCAAAAAGGTGTTTAACACAGAAAGGTCCAGAATAGGTCTCCATGAGTTTTGTTTTCTTGGAACCAGAAACAGTCTTGAATAAAAACCTTTTCCCTTCTCTGAGTGGAACAGGCTCTATGGCTCTCATGGCCAGAAGAGCATCCACTTGATTTAAGGCCTCTGACCATTGATGTTTTGGCAGATCTGACCAACCGTAAGCCCTTGGCAAAGTATGAAAGTGGAATTTGTAACCTTTCAAAATCACGTCCAAAACCCATCTGTCCTGGGTAATATGAGTCCAATTTCTGTAAGAGAGACAGTTTTCCTCCGAGAGGGGCATCCAGGTGAAGGAGTCCTGTAGCCCAACTGAGAGAGTCAGTGAGTTTGCTTTCTTTGAGATTGGGATCTGTCTTCTCCCCTTCTAGGTGAAGAAGCAGTCCACTGTCTAGATCTGTAAGAGGCCTGAACTTGACCACGTCCTCTGAAGCGTCTATATCTTCCCCTTTGAGGCCTGTCAGACGTGGGAAAGGACCAATTTTTTTGAGGGCCAATTCCTGGAAAATCTAGGAGGCTGAACTTGCAAGAAATCTTTTACAGTCTGCATAGATTTTGCCTTCTCTTCCATCTTTTTAATAACTAACATCATGTTGAACAGGGGCATCTAATAACTTAGCCTTAACCTGTTCAGGTAAACTTTGTTCACGCAGCCAGGCATGTCTCCTGATAACAGTACCAGAGGCTGCAGCCCTGCAAGAAGCATCCAAAGCATCAAAACCACAATGCAAACTATGTTTGTTCACTTGTTCAGTAGCATGCAATACCATCCTGAAGTTCCTTATCCTCTGCACATGCAGGAAGGGAAGCAAGCTTTTGCTTCAAAACAGACAAAAGAAATTACTGATACTTAAACATATGAAACTGGCAATTTAAAGCCCTTACAGACAGGGTAGCAGAAGTATATACCTTTTTTTCCCCACCTGTCTAAAGCACGAGAATCCTTCTCAGAGGGAATAGGATTTTTAGAAGTAGCAACCTTAGCAGCCTTAGAGCCCTGAGAAATAGTTTCAGGATCCGCAGAAGGGTTCTTAAATAAGAATAAATGAGAGTCAGGAACCCTATAAAATCTATCAGGCTTAGAAGGAGCAGGAGGCATGGAATCAGGATTCAAATTAGCTCCAGAAATTCTCTAAGCCTCTTCTTGGAAGCAGAATACTCCTGTCCTTCCCAATGAAAATGTTCCCTCATCTCATGCAAGGTTTCCCCAAAAGAGAAATCTTCAGGCGGAGAGGCCGAGGGTAAGGAGTCCTCAGCATCCGAATCCTCATAAGGAGGAAAAGAATATTCCTGATCAGAGGAAGAGACAGAAGATACAGAAGCCTGGTCAGAGGAATCCAGAGGAACATCCTGTCGAGGCCTTTTCTCAGGTGGGGGGTGAGAACCCCTAATCATTGTAAGTAAATCTTCAGCCATCTTTAATAATTGCTTCTGTGTCCTGGGAGTAGATTCAGAAGCAGCTTGAGCAGGAACTTTAGACTTAACAGGAGTCTTTGTCTTTGCCTTTGAAATAGTGATGTGAGTAGGCCTGAAAACCCCCTCAGAAGCCGGTACCTGCACAGCGGTTCCGGACCCATCTGAGGGAGCAACGTCCGAAGGTCCTGCAGCAGTTAAAATAGTAGGCCTTGACGGCTCCCCATGGGAGTCCGTATCGGCCATCGGTTCAGAAGTGGCGGACGACAGAGGCTGCAAAAGCGCCTCACTGACGACACCCGAACCGGACGCTGGCTCCAGCTGCAACGAGTCTTGTTTGGACCTCGGAGGCCTGTCTTTGTCTTTGCGCTTCTTTTGAATTCCGGTAGTGTCCGACGACATTCTATAATTGAAGCGTCTGCCAAAATAATTTAGAGCCCAATCGTACCTGTGCTTGATAGTACGAGAGTTGAACATGGCACAGAACCGACAACAAGAAACGTCGTGGTCAGGGCCTAAGCAAGGTAGACAGTAAGAGTGGAAATCTTTATGAGGTATTTGTTTCCCACACGTTATACAATTATTAACTTTTTCTGACATCGGAGGAACAAGAAAAGATTCTAACGGGTACTTAGCATTGAGAAGAGAAGTAAGAACTTCAGACCGACAACAACAAAATACGCTGTTCGAAAATCGCCAACCAACGACTTGCGAGCTGCTCTCCACCGCATGGCAAGAAAGACTGGAGAAGATGGCGTCAGCTGAGGGCTATGTACCAGAGCGTACTGACGTCAGGGTACTAGCTTGTACAGCCGACGCCGGACCCAGACTTTGGGATTCTGGCCGACCTCGGGCTGCCTGCCGGCAGGAGCACCCTACAGTTATGACTGCAACAGTGAAACACGAAGAACATCTTCAGAAGTGGCTTCCTCGAGGGGAGTCACGGAAGTAAACAGCTCAAGTGGACGTCTCTCAAAGTATAGTTGTGTACACTTACCGTAAATCTAGATGTTAGAGTGTATTCACTGTTGCAGTCATCACATTTGGGTTATCTGCTTGCAGTAGCCCTCAGTCGGCCTGATTATCAAAGTCTTGGGTCTTGCATTGGTTGCGGTCTCATCTTCCATGATGTCAGGTAGTTAGGGCTTTAAAGAATGTAGCAGACGCCATTACATCAGTTTTTCTTGCCCCACATGTCAGGTGCCCCCGTAATGGGAAGCAATTATATACAAGTTGACACCACCAACACAAAAGCAAATACAGCAAAAAGCTTTAAGCATAGTAAACAAGAATAGAGGAATAGTTAATAGAAGTCAGGGGGCTGGAGGGAGGGAGGGTAGCCAGGACTGCAACAATCAATACACTTGAACATCTACATTTATGGTAACTGTACACAACTGTACAATGTTATTTGTGTTTCACGGTTGCAGTCATCACATTTGGGTAGATTCCCAAAGCTAAGGATGGGAGGAGGTAATTAGTTAGCATTAGGACCAGCTATAAGACTCTGCAAGATTGCAGTGGCAAAAACAGCTCTGGATTTAAAAAAAAAATTGGCAAGTGGTAATGCTTGGTGAGGGTATGTACAGAACTCCAGGTAGCAGCTTCTAGGATGTCCCTGGTAGGGACACCTCTGAGAAAGGCTGTAGATTTAGATGCAGCCCTGGTTGAATGTCGTCTAATCCCCAGTGGGATAGGTTTTCCATGGTGCTTATAGCAGAAATGAATGCAGTGGCCTATCCACTTAGAAATGGTTTGCTTTGAAATAGACTCCCCTCTGCCCCTGCAGCAAACGTGACCAGCAGCTGTTCAGATGTTTTGAGAGGTTTAGTCCTGTCCAAGTAAAATCTAAGTTGTCTGTGCATGTTCAAGGAGTGCAATATTCGTTCCCCCTTGTTCTGTGGATTAGAAAAGGTTGGCAAAGTAATGGACTGATTAAGGACTACACTGGATACCACCTTGGGCATGAAGGAGGGATTGGTCATGAGGTACACCCTGTCCACATAAAAGATGATGAAAGGCTCCACTGCCATGAGGGCCTGTAATTCAGACACTCTTCTTGCTGAAGTGATGTCTAGAAAGAAAGCTCTTTTCCAAGAAAGGAATTTCAATGCTGCATTTGCAGCTGGCTCAAAGGGAGGTAGAGTGAGTTTTTCCAATACAAAGTTGAGGTCCCAGGCTGGAGTAGGGGCTCTCCTGGGTGGTCTTGTGGTCCCTCTGAGGAACTGTTTCAGCAGTGGATTAGAGAAGAGAGGTGGGTTCTGCATTGTAATGAGCTGAAACAGCTGAGGCATGAATTTTGATGGAGGAAAAGGAAATGACCTTGTGAAGCATCTCAGTTAAGTATTGAAGAATCTGAGGTAAACTGGGTGCTGCTGTGCCCATCCCCTGAGTTTGGCTCCAGGAACAGAATCTTTTTCATTTTTCAGCAAAGGATTTTCTAGTACTAGGCCTTCTTTCCTCAAGAATGACATCCATCACTTATTTACTGAGGGATGGTAATGGAGAGATCAGGTAATTAGCCAGGCTGCCAGGTTCAAGGTTTGAAGCTGTGGGTGCAGAATCTGGCCCTCCTGCTGGGACAGCAGGGTAGAGGTCTGAGACAGGTGCCAGCAGTGACACACTGCGCAAGAGGGGGTACCAGTGTTGGCGTGGCCAGTGTAGTGCAATCAGTATTGTCCTTGGTTTGTCTTGTTTGATCTTTAGTACCTTGGAAAGGACAGTCAGAGGGGGAAAGGCATAAACGAATAGGTTTTTCCAGGTGAAGGACAGGGCATCCACTTTCCAAGCTCGTTTGTGGGGAGTCCTTGTGCAGAATTTGCCCAACTGGTAGTTCTGGGGGGAGGCAAACGGGTCCATCTCTGGGTTACCCCATTTGTTTCCCAACATGTTGAATATCTTTGCTTCCAGTTTCCACTAGTGTGGGTCCATGAGATTTCTGCTTAGGTCTACCAGCATATTTAGCTTTCCTGGCAGGAATTGAGCCTGTAGGTGCACTTGGTAGCTCAAGGCTGTGTTCTACAGAGCCATGGCTAGTCTGCAGAGAGGATATGAGTGGGTTTCTCCTTGCTTGTTTATGTACCACATGTTGTCCATCTTTGCCAATTGTCCTGGAAGAATGTGGTCCTTAAAGGCTGTCAGAGCATTCTGTACAGCTAACATTTCTTTTTGATTGATATGCAGGTGCATTTGACTTTGGTTCCATCTGCCCTGAATGCACTTCCCTGCCAAGTGAGTCCCCCATGCATAGTCTGATGCGATTGTTAGGGTTTGGGCGGCAGGGAATAGAGTGAATGGCAGTCCCTTGTTTTGGTGGCAGGCCTCTGCCCACCAAAGGAACTATCTGTAGACAATGTATGACAGGAATCATTGATTCTAGATCCTGAGAATGTTGACACCATAGTTTATTTAGATACCACTGTAGTTTCCTCATATGCAGTCTTGCATATGGAATTAGTAGAATGCAGGAGGTCATGAACTCCAGGGCTTGCAGTATTTTCCTTGCAGATAGCTGGGTCTTTGCGGCCACTAGTTTGAAGTAGGCTGTCAAATTAACTCGTTTCTCTGGCGTGAGGTAGGCCGTCTAGGAAGTTGTATTCAAGCTTGCTCCCAGGAATACAATTTGCTGGCAGGGTACAAGATATTTCTTTTCATTTATGGCGTACCTCAGAGAAGTTAGCAGTTTCTTTACAAATATCAGATAATTCAACAGTATGTCCTGGCTTTCTGCCTGAATTAGACAATCGTCCAGGTATGGGTATATTTGAATATTTCTTTGCCTGCAAAAAGCAATGATTGGAGCTAGGCACTTTGTGAATACCCTAGGAGCAGTAGATAAGCCAAAGGGCATGCAGAGAACTGACAGTGCATGCAGCCTGCTTTGAAGCATAGGTATCTTCTGCAAGATTCCCCTATTGGGATGTGCAAGTAGGCTTTCTTTAAATCCAGTGTTGCCAACCAGGCATCTTTGCCTAGCATAGGAAGCAGCTGATTAAGAGTTAGCATCTTGAATTTTGGGATTACAAAAATGTGTTTAGGATAGACAGGTCCAGGATAATATGCCAGGAATTGTCTTTTATGGGTACCAGAAAAAGTCTCGAGTAGAAACCTTGTCCCCATTCTTCTTCTGGGACAGGCTGAATAGCCCTGATGCTTAAAAGAAAGAGAACTTGCTTTTGAACCTCTGCCCACTGATTTGGGGGTAAACTTGGCCAACCGTTTGGGGTTGGTAAGGAGTGGAATTGGAATCTGTATCCTTGGGAAACTACATTTAAAACCCATTTGTCCTGGGTAACAAGTTCCCAATTTTTTGCCTGCAGGGCAATCTTGCCCCCTAAAGGAACAGTCAGTTGAGCAGGGCTCGGAAGGTTTAAAGTGGTCATTGAGACAGTTTACCATAGGGGAGAGTCTTACTACTTCCTGCTTTGGAAGTGGCAGCCCCCCACTGCTTAGCCCTGTGAGTCCCTTGGGACTGCAGCCTGGGTGTTCTGCTGGTTCTGGGTTTGGACTGAGAAGGCCTGGAAGAAGCAGGAAAGGACCAATTCTTAGAGGGCCAATGCCTACTAAATCTGGGATGCTGTACTTGCAGAAAATATTTAACAGTTTGCATAGATTTAACTTTTTCCTCCATCATTTTAAGTACTTCTGCTTTGTTGCCAAACATGCGGTCTTGGTTTAACTAATTTCCTCCAGTACAGCTCTTTTGAGTGTGTACCTTTAACTCCCAGTGGGTGTGGCCTGAGCCTTTAAAAATGAAGTTATCACCTTACATTTCTAAGAAATACTCTGACATGGGTCAAATATCAATACAGCTGTATTTACCATCATGTATGCTTCAAGATAGAATATTCTGATACCTTGTATGTAGCATGGTTTTGGAATTATTAATGCAAATATGAACAAGCAATATTGGACACCTAAAAACGCAGTTGGAAGTAACTGAAGACGCACCTGGAGGCGTCACTCGGATGAAATGAGCGAGCAGCCAACAATTTAGCCTTAACATGATCTAGCAAAAATTGTTCCTTAAGCCAAGCATGCCTTCCAAGTACAGACTCAGTGACAGCAGCCTTGTAAGACGCCTCTAATGAATCAAAACCACACTGCAAAGCATGTTTTCCAACTTGTTCAGCAGAATGCATTAAATCCTGTAAATCTATTTTCAACACAAACAGGAATCAACATAATTTTCTGTTTAAGCAATCCAATAATATGCTGCTGATACTTTAACATATGAAACTTGCAGTTTAAGGCCCTAATGACCAAGGTTGCAGAAGTGCATACCTTCTTATCCCATCTATCCAGCACCCTGGAATCTCTATCAGAGGGGGTAGGATTTTTGGCAGTAGTAGCCTTAATGCTCTTGGGTCCCTGTGAAAGGATCTCAGGATCCGCAGTAGGATTTTTAAAAAGAAACTTGTGAGAGTCAGGAACCCTGTAATACCCATCAGGTTTCCTGGGAGCAAGAGGTAAAGTCAGGGGCCAGGCTAGATTCCGAGAAGGCATCAACAATGTCCAGTACAGGAGGTATAGCTAAAGGCCTGTGTTGGGGCAGGAGTAAGAAATCCCCAAGTCTCTTTTTGGAGTCAGAGTAATCCTGGCTTTCCAAGCGAAAATGCTCCCTAAGAGTATGCAAGGTTTCACCAAAAGAGAAATCCTCTGGAGGGGAAGCAGAGGAAATGGAGTCCTCTGCATCAGAATCCACAAGGGTACATAACAGTAAAGCCTGGTCATCAGTGGAAACAGAAATTTCAGAGTCCTGATCACAAGAATCAGAAGGAAAATCAGTCCTAGGTCTCAGAGGGTGAAGGATGGCTTCCCCTGATTAGAGTAATAAGGTCTTCAGTCATTCTTATTTGTTTTTAGGCATAGGGGCCTGACCATGTGGTCTGAGCGTCAGTTTTCTAGGCATGGATCGAGTTACAGGCCTTGAAGAAGAAGATGGCATTGGTTTAATATGCAAGTCCGAATGGGTCTCAGTAGAAGCCTGAGAATTGGAAGTAGCAGGTAGCAGGGGTTGCAAAAGTGCCTCACCGAGTACTGGCAAACTGGCGACTAAGCTTAGGAGAAGTGTCGTCAGCAGCTTTGGACCTATGCGGTCTGTCTATCTTTGCGTTTTTCGGAATATCAGTCATCGGGTGGCTTACCAAAGCCATTTCTGGATAACCGAACTGAGTATCAAAATATGAACAGACGACGAATAGTTCGAGGTTTGAATAAGACACAAAACTGACAGCGAGGTACATCGTGGTCTGGGCCTAAGCACAGAATGCAGTATGAATGAAAATCTTTGAGATACTTGCTTTCCACAAGAAATACAATTGCCAACTTTTGCTGACATCGGTTTAGAGCAAGAAAAAGGTTCCCCAACGGGGTACTTAGCTTAGTTGAATACTTCGGTTCTGAAACTAGAAAACGAAAATTTCAGGAGTCGGCCGACCAGCACTTGCGAACTGCTTCTGCTTCGGGCACCGCATGGCAAGTAAGCTTGATGTAATGGCGTCGGCTGCATGCTTTATACCCCTAACTACCTGACGTCATGGAAGATGAGACAGCAACCAACGCAGGACGCAAGACTGATAATCAGGCTAACTGAGGGCTACTGCGAGCAGATAACCCAAATGTGATGACTGCAACAGTGAAATACGAAGAACATCCTCTACATTGGCGGCTGGCAGGGAGTCCGATAACAGAGGCTCAGAGGTAGGCCATGAAACTTTGGCCTTTTTCATTGGTTGTTCCACCTGGGTGACTGACTATCCTTAAAGCTAGCTTTATAAGCCTCTGATTTTCCAAGTATAAATTAAGGGCTGCCAGATGTCTTGAGTGTTGTGGGGACGAAGGATTGGCAAATGGTGCAGAAGGTATGGTTAGGTTCCCGGCCTAAACAGAATATGCAACGGACATGGATGTCTATGTGGAATTTGACATCCGCATCAGCATTTACCCTTCTTAGTGGACATCAGCTAAGAACAGACAAGCAAACCAAGCTCAGGAGAAAATAATTCAAAGAATTCCCAAACGGAGTACTTACCCTTAGACGTCTTGAAAACAGAGGAGTGATGTGATTGATCTGGCGTTAAACTGTGGCAGAAATTTTTGAGGTCTGTGCATGCAGATGATTCATTTAAGGCCCCTGGTTTATGGCCCTGTGGGTGTCTCGCGCACCAAAAGCAACAAGGCTTAAAGCTGCTTTTTTTTTTTTTTTTTTTTAATAGGAGCTGAAGTTCAGATTGTCTGAGGCAGAGAATCCCACAGTAAGAATACTGCACCATGGGAACAGACTGACATCCAATACTGTCTAGACCAGAAGGAAGATATTGGAATCAGTCTTGGCCCTTCCCAGCCATATGGTGTATGGTATGGGGAGCTTAAAAAAAAGTCCGCTGGGGACAGTTAGACACCTAGTGCTCTGGACCCAGGCAAGAGTGACTGGAAATCGCTATGCAGATTTTTGCTTTCCACACTTTAAACACTTTTTTTTTTTTTTTTTTTTTTTTTACTTTTTTCTGACATTAACAGAAAATATAAACAAAAAGCAGATATAGAAGAGAAGCTCCAGAATGGGGTACTTAACTTGAAAGACCTCTGGCTAAAGGGCCAACCAGACGTACTGTAAAACTAGTAGCATGTACTGAACTCACATGCATTCAGATGGCAAAAACTAAGTGAAGATGACTCTAGCTGATGCTCCTTTACACAGCTGATGTCTTTACTTTGCAAGGGGAGGGTGTCTGCTAGGCTGGGGAGTTAGGTGAGACCTCTGGTATTTGAGCCACTTTTAGGACCCCCTCCCCCCCTCCCCCAAGAGTCGTTGCTGCCAACAATTAACTAAGGAGAACATTTCAGAGACTAGCCCTAGGCACAAAGGATGGACTGGTTCTCAAAGATGCTCTATTATGGTGAAAAATAGTGTACATGTTCTGCAGCCATCATGGCCTGGAGCTAAGACCTTACAAGCAGATGAGGTAAACCACTAAGAAAATGGCATGTTATGAGAGAAACTTAAAAGCAATTTTATTACCTGGTTCAAAATAAGGGCTTGCAAACAGATAAAATGGCAGATTGCTGAACCTTTACAGACACGCAGATCAGACCTGCATTAAACATAGTGGTTAGCCAGCCAAGGATCTGTTGGACAGAAGCCTTTTTAGAAGAATAAAGGGAAGTAAATACTGTGGAGAGAAATAGCAAGGGAATTGTTATGGCTAGGCTTGTATAGGCCCTGGGGCCGATAGCCTAGTACCAACCTATGAATATGGCGCAATGTACAATATTTTGTGCATCTCTATCTTGCCCGGTGGTTTTCAACCTTGAAGCCATACTAACTGAGGTGTCACATCACTCTCTTTAAAAGAATCCTCTGTTTTAGTTACAACTTGGTCAGTTTCCTAGCTTACACTTGTCATAACACCAAGTCAATGGAAAATAAATGTTTTTGTTTTTTTACTTGTGGCCAACAACACCGGCCTTGAAACAGCAACATGATCTTGAAGAATATGTGAGGTGCTCACATCCAAGCATTACAGTTCAGATTAAGATTTCCCTCTTGGGGGGGGGGGGGTCCTACCTCTGTCATGAAATAAGCCACTGCACCCCACACCTCAACCTTACTGTTTGCACTAGTCTCCTCTTCATACCTCTCAACTGTCCTGAACATTGCTTCATATTTTTAGTCTGTTCCTCATAAAATTTGTGATTTTTGGCAAATCACTGAGGACTGAAGTCAATAAATAATGACAAATATTTGAGTTCCAGTTTTTATATTCATCAGAAAATGGAATACTGATGTAAAACCTGTTACTCTAGCAACTTTCTAAGTTTACAGGAGCAAAAGTTATTTGAAATCTGTACATATTTTTGGGTTTTCTCCTCCCACTGTTTCTGGCTATGTCCAGATATTCTTGAGATAAGAAATTGAGATATATGATCCTCTTATTCTACAATACTTCTCCCTGAAAACTCTCATACTTGAATTATTCAAGTCCAGCTCTGCTTTGGATAAAAGGACCGCTTATTTTGGGGGGAATTTAATAAATTAATCAAATATCCACTATTAAGACAATGAGGCTTTAGCCTTAAATAAATATCTTAGTTGAGTACTTTTGACTACAAAAATACTTCATCAGAACAGGGGGTACATATTAAATAACCCAGTTTAAGTGCAACTTTTAAAAAGATGTGACCGGTTTTGCAAATGAGAGCTATGCAAAATTAACACTATGAACATTTTACAAAAATAGACTAACACTGAATATAGAAAAAAAAAATCACAGACCAAAAGTTACAACAAAGCTGATTACTACCAAACTATCAGCTATTACAACGCTATAGTAATGACTTAACCTCAATGAAAGCTTCAAAAACAAAAGTTATGTAGTTATGACAATAGACCCATGCTGTCTTCCGTTTATCTCAACAAGAGGGTATATCGGATACAGCCAGAGTAGAGGTTGGCAACTAAACTGCGGTTTCAATGTTCAAGCTCCCTCCTCTCCAATAATAAACCATTATCTGTACTGCCCTAAGATTTTGTAACCCACCAGTATGTCATTATCAATACTGAAATAAAATGCTATTACTAAACAGAACTAGAAACAGAAGAAACAATCTAAAAGGATAGCAACCAAGCAAAGTTCAAGGGAAGTACAATGCAGTCTAGTAGTACTCATCCAATTATGACAGGATGGCAGAAGGCAGGTGAGAATGCTAAGATGGATGGAAGAAGACAACAAGGTTCTTGTACAATGGTAATTACATAATTTTTGTATCCAATGTCTTTTCTGTCTGCCTCAGTACAGGGGACATAGTCCCCAAATAAAATAATCCAAGGAGCCACTACAGAAGGATATCCAGAGAATGGCAGAACCAAAGGAAGCTCTGGAATGGGACTTTAGGCTGAGCTTTAGAAAAACACGAACTGTAGACCATGCAGCTGCAGCAGAGATATAATCAATGGAAACTCTGTTAAAAAAGCTGCAGAGATCCCCAACTACTCTAGAAGGATGAGCATTCAGTTTAGAAATCAGTGATGATCCTTTAGCCCTGCAAATAAAAGTGATGCAGTACGACAAAAGTGCAGTTGTGTACACTTACCATAAATGTAGATGTTGAGTGTATTCACTGTTGCAGTCAATACATTTGGGTAATCTGTAGGCAGGTTGCCCTCAGTCGGCCTGATCAACAGTCTTGGGTCCTGTGTAGATTTCTGTCCCTTCTTCCATGACGTCAGGTCATCAGGGGGTATAAAACATGCAGCCGACGCCATTACATCAGTTTTTCTTGCCCCAGATGTCAAGTGCCCCCCAGATGGGGAGCCAAGTATTAAAGTAATTAAAAACACAAAAATATACCTCCAAACAAAAGCAAATACACCAAAAAGGCTTTTAAGTATAGTAAGGGAAAGTAGAGGTATAGTAAGAAAAAAACAGGGGGGAGGGTAACCAGGACTTCAACAGTGAATACACTCTAACATCTACATTTATGGTAAGTGTACACAACTGTACTATGTTCTTCGTGTTTCACTGTTGCAGTCATCACATATGGGTAGATTCCTAAAGCTATGGTTGGGAGGATGGATCTATACAGCATTAGGACCAGCTACAAGGCCCTGCAGGACAGCAGTGGCAAAGCCATCTCTGGATTTAGAGAAGAAATGTAAATGGTAATGTTTGGTGAACGTATGACTTGGGCTCCAGGTAGCAGCTTCTAGAATGTCTCTAGTAGGAATACCTCTGAGAAAAGCTGCAGAAATAGATGCAGCCCTGGTGGAATGAGATCTGATCCCCTGGGGGATAGTTTTACCATGGTGCATGTAGCAGAAACTAATACAATGGCTTATCCATTTGGAAATAGTCTGCTTTGAAAAAGCCTTTCCCTCTGCCCCTGCAGCAAATGCCACCAGTAGCTGTTCAGATTTTCTTAGAGATTTTGTCCTGTTTAGGTAAAATCCAAGTTGTCTGCGTACATCCAATGAATGCAGAATCCGCTCCCCCTTATTCTGTGGATTGGGAAAGAAAGTTGGCAAATGAATGGTCTGATTAAGAGCCACACTGAATACCACCTTAGGCATGAAGGATGGATTGGTCCCGAGACACCCCCTGCCCACATGAATAATGAAAGGCTGCACTGCCATAAGAGCCTGTAATTCGGAAATCCTTCTAGCTGAAGTGACTGCTAAAAGGAAAGCTGTTTTCCAGGAGAGAAATTTTAAGTCTGCAGTAGCAGCTGGCTCAAAAGGAGGGAGAGTGAGTTTTTCCAATACAAAACTGAGGTCCCAGGCAGGGGTTGGAGCTCTCCTGGGTGGTCTTAAGTTTTTTTGCCCCTCTGAGACACTGCTTTAGCAGAGGATGAGAGAAGAGGGGAGGGGCTCTGTGTTGTAATGAGCTGAAATGGCTGAGGCATGGATTTTTATGGAAGAAAAAGACAGGCCCTTGTGAAGCATCTCAGTTAAGTATTGTAAAATCTGAGGAATACTGGGCACTGTTGAGCTTATCCCTTGTGATTGATTCCAGGCACAGAATCTTTTCCACTTGTCAGCATAAGATTTTCTAGTACTAGGCCTTCTTGCCTCCAAAATGACATCCATTACAGGTTTGCTGATGAGGGATGGCTAAGGGTGAATTTAGGTGATTAGCCACGCTGCAAGATTCAAAGTTTGGAGCGGAGTGTGCAAAATGTGGTTGTTCTGCTGAGACAGTAAGGTGTCTGAGGCAGGTGACACGGTGGAAGGCGTGACATTGCGCAGGAGTGGGTACCAGTGTTGGCGTGGCCAGTCTGGAGCAATCAAAATCATTTTTGGTTTGTCCTGTGTGACTTTTAGTAGAATCTTGGAGAGCAGAGGCAGAGGTGGAAAAGCACAGACTAATAGGTTTTTCCAGCTGAATGATAGAGCAAGCACTTTCCAGGCTTTTTTGTGATTAGTCCTTGTGCAGAATTTGTCCAACTGATAGTTCTGGGGTGAGGCAAAAAGATCTATGTCTGGATTCCCCCATTTGCGTATCAACATGCCGAAAATCCGTGGTTCCAGTTCCCATTCGTGAGTCCATGAGATTTCTGCTTAGTTCGTCTACCACAGTATTCAGCTTCCCAGGCAGGAATTGAGCTTGTAGTTGTATTTAATAGGTCAAGGCAGTGTTCCATAATGACATGGCTAGTCTGCAAAAGGGGCAGGAGTGTGTAACCCCCTGTTTATGTACCACATTACTGTGATGTCTGTCTATCATTAATTGTCCTGGATGAAGGTAGTCCTTGAAGGCTGTCAGAGCATTCTGTACAGCTAGCATCTCTCTGACTGATATGAAGGTGCATTTGATTTGGGCTTCATTTGCCCTGAATGCACTTTCCTGCCAGATGAGCCCCCCCAAGCATAGGTCTGATGAGTCTGTAGTTAGGGTTTGGGCAGCAGGGGGTGGACGGAATGGTAGTCCCTTGTTTTGGTGGCAGGCCTTTGCCCACCACAGGAACTCTAGATGCAGGCAAATTATGACAGGAATAACAGTTTCCAGGTTGTGACAATGTTGACTCCATAAACTCCAAGTACCACTGAAGTTTCCTCATATGCAGTCTTGCATATGGAATTAAAAGAACGCAGGAAGCCATGAAGCCCCAAGGCTTGCAGAATTTGTCTTGCAGATAGCAGGGTTTTTGTGGCCACTTGTTTGAAGTAAGTTACCAAATGAATGTTTGTCTGGCTTGAGGTAAGTCATCTGGGCAGTTGTATTCAAGCTTGCACCCAAGAATATAATTTTTTGAGAGGGTACCAGTTGTGATTTATTTTCGTTTATGGTGTACCCCAGACAAGTTAGAACCCTTTTTTACAAACGCCAGATGTTTTTGAAGAATGTTCGTTTTCTGCCTGAATTAGACAATCGTCCAGGTATGGATATATTTGAATATTTCTTTGCCTGCAAAATGCAATTACTGGAGCCAGGCATTTTGTGAAGACCCTGGGCGCAGTAGACAAGCCAAAGGGCAGTGCAGAGAACTGGTAATGCAAATAGCCTGCTTTGAAGCGGAGGTATCTTCTACAAGATTCCCTGATTGGGATATTCTGGTAAGCCTCTTAAGTCTAGAGTTACCAACCAGGCATCTTTGCCTAGCATAGGAAGTAACTGTTGAAGAGTCAGTATCTTGAATTTTGGAATGTCCAGAAATGTGTTTAGAGTAGATAAGTCAAGAATTGGACGTCATGATAAGAATTGGACGTCATGATTTGTCTTTTCTGGGTACCAGGAAAAGTCTTGAATAGAAACCTTGTCCCTTTTCCTTTTCTGGGACTGGTTGAATAGCTCCCATGTTCATGAGAGACGGTACTTGTTAATGGGCCTCTGTCCGCGGATTTGGGGGCAGGTCTGGCCATCAGTTTGGGATTGGCAACGTGTGGAAATGAAATCTGTATCCATGGGATACTATATTTAAAACCCATTTGTCCTGTGTTATAAGTTGCCAGTTTCTTGCACGAAGTGCCAGTTTCCCCCCCAAAGGGGCGGCTAAAAGTTAAGTGTAAGGTAAGTGTTTGGTAAGTGTAGAGGGAAGTCATTGAGACTGCTTACCATAGGGAGGTGCCTTGTTTCCAGATTTGAAGGAGGAGGGCACCCCATTGTTTTGCTCTAAAAGTCCCTTGTGACTGAAACCTGGAGCCTTTGGAATGTCTTGGTTTGACTTGAGTGGCTCTTGAAGGAAATGGAAAGGACCAGTTCTTAGTAGGCCAGTGCCTACTAAATCTTGGAGGTTGCACTTGTAAGTCTTTCACAGTTTGCACAGATTTAGCTTTATCTTCCATCTTTTTTAAAACTTCTTCAGCTTTATTACCAAAGAGACGGTCCTGTTGTAAAGGAGCATCCAACAATTTTGCTTTAACATGATCAGGCAGAGTTTTCACCTTCAGCCAAACATGCCTTCTTAGCACAGACCCAGTTGCAGCAGCCCTGCAAGAGGCCTCCAAATAATCAAAACCACACTGCAAAGTGTTTTCCAACTTATTCAGCTGAATGCAATAAATCCTGTAAATCTTTATTTTCCACAGTCAGAAATTAACATTTTCTGTTTAAGCAGTCCCATGATATGCTGCTGATATTTAAGCATATGAAATTGACAGTTTAAAGCCCTGATTGCCAAGGTTGCAGAAGTGTAAACCTTCTTACCCCATCTATTCAGTGCCCTGGAAACTCTATCAGAAGGGGTAGGATTTTTAGCAGTAGAAGCCTTAATGCCCTTGGGACCCTGAGAAATGGTTGCAGGATCTGCAATAGGATTTTTGAAAAGGAATTTGTGGGAGTCAGGAACCCTGTAGTATCTGTCTGGCTTACAAGGAACCTGGAGCAGAGAATCAGGAGCCATACTAGATTCTGAAAAAAACATCAACAATGTGTAGAACAGGAGGTACAGCCAAAGGCCTACGCTGAGGAAGAAGAAGAAAATCCTTAAGTCTATTTTTAGATTCAGAGTAATCCTGACTTTCCCAGTGGAAATGTTCCCGTAAGGTATGTAAAGTTTCCTCAAAAGAAAAATCCTCAGGAGGAGAAGCAGGAGGAAAGGAATTTTCTGCAGAGTCCTCATAAGTAGGTATAGACAAATCCTGTTCATTAGAAGAGTCAGAAGAAATAGAATCCAGTTCAGAAGATTCATAACCAATGTCTTTCCTAGGCCTCTTGGAAAGGGGGGGGGGGGGTTGGCTACCCCTGGTCATTGTAATTAAATCTTCAGCCATTTTGATCATTTGTTTTTTAGGCATAGAGGCCTGCACATGTGGCCCAGGCGTTGGGTTTTTAGACAGATTTAGATTTTGGCCTTAGTTTTGAAGATGGTGTCTGTCTAATATACAAACCTGTAGGCCTGAAAACACCCTCAGAAGCCGGTGCCTGCACACCGGCTCCGGACCCATCTAAGGTTAAGACATCCGCGGATTACATAATTGAAGCATCTCGCGGCATACTGGACTCCGAATGGGTCTCAGTAGAGGCCTGCAAATCAAAAGTAGCGGGTATCAGGGGCTGCGAAAGCACCTCATTGAGTACCGGCGACTGACTTAGAAGTGTCATCGTCAGTTTTGGACCTCGACGACCTGTCTTGTCTTTTTCTTTGCGTTTTTTAGGTATTCCGGTAGTCGGATTGTTAACGGACGACATTTCTGGATAATTAAAATGGGAGCCAAAATATTTAGAAGCAAAAATATACCGACGTTTAATAGTGCATTGATTAAATTTAGCACAAAACCGACAGCAAGGTAAACTGTGGTCAGGGCCTAGGCAAGGAATACAGTAAAAATTAAAATCCTTATGAGGTATTTGCTTCCCACAAGTAATGCAATTATTAACTTTTACTGACATTGGTAAGGAGCAAGAAAAAGTTTCCCCAACGGGGTATTTAGCTTTTTAGTTGAAGACTTCGGTTATGAAACTCAAACGAAAATTTCAGGAGTCGGCCGACTGGCACTTGCGAACTGCTTCTGCTGCGGGCACCGCGCAGCAAAAAAGACTGACGTAATGGTGTCGGCTGTATGTTTTATACCCCTGACGACCTGACGTCATGGAAGAGGGGACAGCAACCAATGCAGGACCCAAGACTTGGTTAATCAGGCCGACTGAGGGCAACCTGCCAGATTACCCAAATGTAATGACTGCAACAGTGAAACACGAAGAACATCCTCAACAGGGAATCCAATTTAGCCTTAGGAAAGCAAACAGTGAATTACTCTTTCTGAAGTCCTTTATACAGTGTAAATAAAAACAAAGCAGACTGTGAACATCCAAAGAATGAATCTATTCACCTTTATTTGAAAAAAAAAAAAAAAAAAAAAAGGCTGGCAAATGTACAATTTGGTTTAAGTTGGTTTCAGAAGCCACCTTAGGAATGAAATCTGGGTTGGTCCTAAGGGCAACTCTATCCATAAGGAAAATCAAATATTGGAGGCTTACATGACGAGGCCTGAAACTCTCCAGGCTGATATCACTGCTGCCAGAAACGTTTTTCATGACAGAAACTTCAGATGTGTAGAAGCGGGGAGTTCAAATGGCACTTGGGTAAGACTAACAGTATTGTGCCATCCCAACAAGGCATTGGGTCCCTCAATGGGGGCTGTGAATTTAAGTCACCCCTAAAAAACACTTCCGGGAGCCTCAAGGAAGCAATGGAAGCATGCTGCTCTCCCACATGAAAATTAGAAATGGCACCTAACTGTACTCTATGAAATAACTCGCCTCCACTTGGAAAAGGCCAGCCAGAAATCCAACATCAATAAACAAGGATGCCAAGATGGGGTTTAGACCCAAGTAGCAAAAATGGTAAATCTTTTCCACTTACTTCTATAAGTCTTCCTCAAGGAGGGTTTCTGGGAAGAAGTTATAAGACAGCTTGGGATTTTTTCCCATCACGGAAAGTGGGGAAACCAAGCAGTCATACTGAGTGATTTGATGGCAGGGTGAGGCTTGCTGGGGGTGTGAGAGAAGATTCAAGTAGGTGATTTAGAACCCAGGGTTGGTACATTATGAGAGCCCAAGGGTAGGGGAACCTAACCTGTTGAGGACAAAAGGGGGAATGAAAATCACTTTTGCCATGTACCAGGCCACTTTCTGAAGAAACCTCACAGTCAGGGGTAAGCATAAAAGAATCCCTGGGGCCAAGTATGGACTACAGCATCTCTCAGGGTGAAGAAGCTGCTGCACTTGGTATTGGTTGGGGGTAGCAAACAGACTACAGCAGTGCTGGCCCCAGCAGCTGAATATCTTGGATGCCACTAACCGATGGCTTGAGGGACTACGTATGAGGCAAAAGATTCTACCTGTGCAGTTTATCTGCTAGGATACTGGACTTTTGCCAGTATGTGCACAGCAACAAGAAAATGCTGGGAAGACACTGTCCACTGCCATACCCTTATGGCCTCTTAACACAAGGCATACAAAGTCCTGTCTTGTTTGATGATGCACCACACCACAGACATACTGTCCATCTATATCATTACCATACCCCATGGAGAGAGAATTCTGAAAGACCTGCAAAGCGAAGAGGACTGCCTGCATCTCAAGGACCATGATGTGAAGGTGGACCTCAGTCTGGGAACAGATAAATTGGACCGTACTCCCCAAATACCCCCCGAACCATAGAGGGGAGGAGTCCATAGTTACTACGGCCTTTGGTAGGAAAACAACAGACATTCTAACGAGGAGAAGTCGGCCACCATACAATATGTAGTCTACAGAGGCTGATGAACCATTGGTTGATGCATGTACCACTGGACAGACAGACCATACGGGACTACTCTCATGACCTTTGAGTGTAGGGCTAGGACGAATGTAGACAATAAGGAATGCTGGAGGACTTTACTTGGGTAACCTTGATAAGCTTAAAGATGGAGGACAATCTGGATAGAGAAAGGCTGATTTATCTGATTATGACACCCAAGTGGCAGCCTATGAATTCTAAAGTTTGAGCTGGTTCCAGTTTGGACTTTTCAAAATGTACCACAAGTCTTAAGAAATAGCAGAAATGGAGTGCTGTGAACTAGCAAACGGCACTCTTACGGTGGCCATAATGAGCTAGCTGTCGAAGTACAGGACACCCAAAACCCCTGCAACCCAAGTCAGGCTGCTACCACTGAGATGCACTTAAACACCCAGGTGGCTGAGGTAAAACTAAAAGTCAGTGCTCTGAACTGGAAATAATTGGCTCCCACCCAGAACTGCAGGAACCTCCTGGACTGCCTGGCTGTCGTACAATAGCATGCATCCTGTAGGTCTACTCGGCACATCCACTCGTCCTTCTTCAGTATGGAGTACGGACTGTACTGCAACCATATAAAGTGACATCTGGTTGGCAAACCTATTAAATTGGCTTAAGTCCAAGACTGGCCTTAGGTCTCCATTATTTTTTGCACTAGAGCGCCTTGAATAAACTTCATATACTGTGTGGTCTGTATAGCTCCTAAATTTGTTTTTCTAGCACTTTTAATATTTCCTGCATTGCTGCCCTTCTTTGTCAGGATGGAACATCTAGAAGGGTATTCAGTTTCATGTTTGGAAGTGAAGTGAAGGGGACGTAACAGCCTTCAGTTATAACACCACCAAAGACTTGGGGAGATGGTCTTCCAGGCTAGGGGGTGAAGAGTTAAGAATAACTCCCAGAATACCTTGAGACAAAGACTGGAAATCCTTCAGGAGCAATGGAACATCTCATCAGTGAAAGGACCTCAAATCCCCTGCGTCTGTGGTTCCACCTCTGCTTCCAAAGACATTATCTAAGTCCGAGTCAATGAAACCAAGGTAGTCTGCTATGGCAGGGTGACCACAAAGAAAACTCTGATCCAAACTCACTATTATCCTACAAGCCGACTGGAGGAAAGAGAAATGGCAACGGGAGTACTCGGACAAGGTCTTCCTGCTCTTGCAGCAGGGGATCGGGTGCACCTCCCAACTATATACAGGTCTTCAAAAGGTATTCATCCTATTCAGATCTGTCTCAGATATGCTGCCAGAAGGCAGCACTGACCTGAATGACGAAGTCACCAAGGGTGTACAACAGGAAGAGTGAGAATCCCCACTTAAGATTGAGATGGGGACTGGCTTCATGAGGGAGAAAAGAAACAGCTTCAGTAAAAAGAACATCCAGAAGACTTGCAGCAACCAGAGATCAGATTTAAACCTGATCCATCTCCAAAACAGAGGAATGAAAGGCCACGACTGAGAGGTGGTGGACCTTTCAAGCAGGGCTTTGAACAGAAGGGGTTGAAGACCTTTTTCTAGAGTCCTTGAAAATGTCAGAGGGATTTCTGTTGCTATCTTTCTCTAAGGACTATCCTTTCTAATCTTATAAAACTTCTTTGATACAGGAATCCCTGAAACAGAAGCATCAGAATCTCCTGCTTGGGGAGGGAGAAAGCCCTTCAACACAAGCTTAGATAGATGGTCCCAGATGGCATGAGGCCCAAAAGGCAAACAAATCTCACAAGATGTGTCTAAATGGGCTGAGCCCAAATAAAGCACACTATTCTGCAGAGGGATTTTGTGGCCACACACTTCTCGAAGAAGCCTGAAGCCTTGTCTGCCATTTTCTATTAGCAACACCAGGAGACAAAGGAGGGAAAACTCTTATTCAAAACTTAACAGTCTAATACAAGACTTGCAAGAAATAGAAGTGGAATATTCACAAAATGAATAAGCAACCACCACCCATAACCACAATAAGAGAGCCCAAATGCTGGGGAAATAAAGGGGAGAGAAAGGAAAAGAGGCACTTGCTTAAAACTAGCTAAACAGACATCACTATCCTAATTAAAGTCATAATCCTGAGCAAAACACGTCCAAAGACTGAAAAAAAAATATCTGACACAGCAAACAGCCTTGGAAGAACTCGTCTGTATCATGGCAAACAAGATCAGAGGGCAGTAGGGGCAACGGTGCATTATGGAAGAAGGAAAGAACTTGAACCTTGGAAAGTAAGTTTAGTTGCCAGCCTTGCAGCCTTTCAGACCCATTATATACACTTGTTGAGCCTGGCAGAAAAGACATAGGATATTACAATTGTGCAAGAAAGAATAGTAATGTAAAATCTTACCATAACCATAGATGTCCCCTTCCATGTTGCAGTATTCATACTGTGGGATTTCCAGACCCCAGGTGACCAGACGTTGGCTCCTATATAAAAGCTTAAGCCAGCCTGCCGTAGGTGTGTGGGACGTCACACGTAGGGCCATAAAACATGGAGTATAAATGTGACGTCAGCACACAGACCTCAGAACTTGAAGCCCGGAGAAGGGACTAAAAGGCCAAGGAGAAGCAAATGCAAATGTCCTCACAGGGCTGTAGAAAGTGGCCTTTAGTGAGGGGATACACCAGAGAAAACAGATCAGGGGGGTGGAGGGTGGGAAGGAATACTGCAACATGGAAGAGGACATCAATGGTTATGGTACGATTTTACATAACTATTCTGTCCTATTCCCACATTGCAGTATTCACACTGTGGGAAAGTACCACAGCTAGGAGGAATGTTGGGAGGTGGCAGAGGTAGAGTATTCTAGGAATCCTTGCAGGATTGCCCTAGCAAATCCTGCCCTGGTTCTAGAGACCTAGTACAGCTTGTAGTACTTAGTGAGGGTATGGACTGTGGACCAGGTGGCTGCCTCCATGATGGAAGCTGTGTCTAGTTTTTTCATGAAGGCCTTTGAAGTAGCCATGCCTCTGTTTGAATGGGCCCTCACTCCTAGAGGCAATGGTTTGTGATGACAGTAGCAAAAAAGGATGGAGTTTCTGATCCAAAGGCCCTGGGATGGATGAAAATGAACAGTTGGTCAGATTTTCTGAAAGACTTGGTTTTGTCCAAGTAGAATCTCAGTTGCCTATGTACATCTATGGAATGGAGAAGCCTCTCCGCGGAGTTGGTAGGGCAGGTGAATAGATTGATTTAAGGGTAGCTTGTTAACTACTTTGGGCATAAAGGAGGGGTTAGTGCGTAGGGTAAACCTGTCATTGTGGAAGGTGGTGTAAGGACGGCAAGCCATCAGGGCCTGTAATTGTGACAGTCTTCTAGCAGAGGCAATGGCCACTAACAGGATGGTTTTCTATATGCACTTTGAAGAGATGCTGTACTGGCAGGCTCAAAAGGGGGTAGGGTAAGCTTTTCCAGCACAAAGTTGAGGTCCCAGGAAGGAGGGATGGGCTTTCGTGGTGGTCTGATGTGCAAGACCCCTCTCAGGAAAAGTTTTACATCCAGTCTGGAAAGAAGCAGCAGCTGGAAAGGCAAGCATGCAGAAATGGCTGAAAGATGGATTTTGACAGAAGAGTAAACTAGTCCCTCCTTAATGAGTCAGCAGGTATAGTTCAGGACCAGGGAGGATCTGCCAGAAATGGGTCCTTGTTTCTCGGACCATTTTGAGAATCGCTGCCATTTAGACAAGCACTTTTTTCTAGTAGTTGGTTTCCTGGCCTCCCTCAGGATTGAAAGCGCGTCTTTTAAGTAGTGCTGTCTAAGAGGGATCAAAAGTTGATCACCCACAGAGCTAGCTGCAGTAAAGACAGTTGTGGGTGCAAGAGGGATCCCTGTTGCTGAGTTAGTAGGTCCACCTTGTGGAGTAACTTGTGGTGATTGCCCTTGGCTAGCGAAAACAGAAGGGGGAACCAGTGCTGCCTTGGTCAATAGGGAGTCACCAGCAAGATTTCTGGTTGTTCCTTCTTGATTTTCAGAAGGACTCTGAATTACAGGGAAGGTGTACAGCTACATTCCCTGCCAAGAAAAACAGAAGGCATCCACTCTCCAGGTTAGTGGTGAGTGACACCTGCTGCAAAATCTGTTCAGTTGTTTGTTCCAGGGGGAGGCAAACAGATCCAGTGGTGAACTATGTGTAGGAAGGTATCCCTGTGCAATACCAAATCATGTTGCAGAGAGGTGGTTCTGCTGAGCAAGTCCGCTTGCTTGTTTTCTTAAGAGGGGATGTATGAAGCTTTCAGGAAGAGGTTGTGTTTTGCTGATATTTCCCAGATATGCAGGGTTATCCAACATGACTGGTATGCCTTTGTCCCTCCTTGTTTGTTTAGGTACCACATGACAGTAGTGTTTGTCTATCATAATGTGGAGTATCCCTGGTTGCAGGATGGGAAGGAAGACTTTTAGAGCTAGCAGGACAGCAGTCATTTCCCTGACACTGATGTGCTGTTTTTGCAGGGCAGGGGACCAGCACTGTTATACCCTGTAGCAATGCAGGGTTGCTCCCCATCCTATGTCTGATGCATGTATGTGCATGGACTGAGTAGCGGGAGGGAGCTGCAGAGGAATTCTCTGCTTGCTGGGAACCTGCTGAATCCACAACTTCAGCTCTAATTTTAGGCAGGGCAGAAGGGGGATGAGTTTGTCTAGAGCCTGTTGGCTCTGAGACCAAACATTCTTTAAGTACCACTGGAATTTCCTCATGTGCATCGTTGCTAGTGGGAGCATGGGGATGGTGGCAGCCATGAGACCTAGTTTGCAGAAACTGTCTTGCAGTCAGGTGCGATTCTGTCAATAGGCTTAGAAAATGGGAGGAGAGGGACTGTACCTTGTCTGGTGGGAGGGAAGGATCTCATTAAAACTGTTGATTCTGCACCTAAGGAAAACATTGTCATATTGTGGGAGGAGAGAGGATTTTTTAAGGTTGAGGGTGAAACCCAGTTTGTGCAGTAGGGATATGGTAAATTGGAGATGGGTTAGAAGGGTGGACTCTGATTCTGCCAAAATGAGAATGTCATCCAAGGGTAGATTTGTACTCCCCTGGTTTTGCAAAGGACGATGGCTGGGGCGAAGCACTTGGTAAAAACTCTGGGTGCTGTAGACAAGCCAAAGGGCAAGGCAGCAAATTGAAAATGAGAAGAGGGCCCACAGAAGAGTAGGAATCTCCTGTGGGAGGGTCTGACTGGGATGTGCCAGTATGCATCTTTTAGGTCGAGTATGACCCATGAATGCTTGAGATGGGGATGAGGGGTAAAACAGTTTGAAAAAAAGAGCATCTTGAATGAGGGGACCTGTAGGAACAGGTTTAGGTATAAGAGGTCCAGGATAGGTCTCCAGGGGCCATCCTTTTGTGGGACTAAGAAAAGGCAGTAGTAGAAGCCTAGTCCCTTCTGTCCTGAGAGAACTGGTTCTATGGTTCCTTGGGAAAGAAGTTTCTGTAGGATGGAAGGAAGTAGAGGGAGCTGATTTTTGGGAGGGGTAAGGTATCGTTTTTGGTGTAGGTTTTTCTTTCCAGGAAAGAAAGTACCCTTTTTGTATGATGGAAAGAACCCACAGATCTGAAGTGATGGTTATCCAGAAGGGAAGGCATAAGGTAAGGTGAGCGGATAAGGGCACTTGGGGAAGGCAGTCACATGAAGGAAGGCCCCCCCCCCCCTCTATCTGGAAAGGGATGTTGGTTGGGAGGTTGAGGGCGTCTGGGATAAGGTTGTCTCCGAGGTCCCCTATGTGATTTGGCAGTAGAAGGGTGAGAGGTGGAAGGGGTCCTACTGACAAAGGATGTTTAGGCTGGGTAGTTCCTGTAGTATCTGGGCACTGGTGACGCCAGCAAGTGCTTAATGTCCTGCAGCTCCTTGCCTTTTTCTTGCAAGTTTTTGAAAAGTTCTGCAATATTTCTGCCAAACAGATGTCCAGAGGAGCATCCATGATTTTGGCTTTAAAATCATCTGGCAGAGGCTGTAATCTGAGCCAGGAGTATCTGCGCAAGGCTGATGCAGTGGCAGCAGATCTGGCAGCTGCTTCTGCTGCATCATAACTGCAAAGGATAGTGTGTCTGGCTACTTGTGTGGCAAGGGACAGTTTGGAGGTAATGTCTGATTTGGCTGGGCAGTCAGGGGTGGAAGCCAGTAAAGTGGTGGCCTGAGAAACCAGGTCTAGGGCATACTTCACCATGTGTGTTTGGCAATTTATAGCCCTGAAAGCTAGGGTAGGCGTGGTGTATACCTTTTTTCCCATTCTGTCCATAGTTTTGCTGTCCTTATCTGACAGCAGTAGAGAAACAGAAGGCAATTGCCTAGACTGTGTCTGGAGATACTGCAGTAACTGCTGGGTAGGCCAGGAAGGTTTTACTAGGAACATGAAATCATCAGGTACTTTGTAAAACCTATCCGGCCTTTTAGGGGCAGGAGGTTGAGAGTCTGGATTCTTGGAAAAGTACAGTTGTGTACACTTACCATAAATGAAGATGTTGAGTGTATTCACTGTTGCAATCATCAAATTTGGGTTATCCTTGCCAGGGTAGCCCTCAGCCGGTCTGAATACCAGAGGCGGTCTCGGATGCTGTTGCTTCAGGACTGACGTCAGATCATCAGTACTATAAAGTAAGGCATCAGACACCATTACATCAGTTTTTCTTGCCCTAACCTGTCAGGAGCCCACAAGTTGGAGCCAGGCTCTGGTGAAAGAACCCCACCAGTAGAAAGTAAATACCAATATGTCCTTTGTAAGGAAAGCGAAGAAAGGAGAGGGGGATGGAGGGAGGGAAAAATACAGTTGTGTACACTTACCATAAATGTAGATGTTAGAGTGTATTCACTGTTGCAGTCATTACATTTGGGTTACCTGCCTGCAGGTCGCCCTCAGCCGGCCTGAATATCAAAGTCTTGGATTCCTGCATCGAATGCTGTCTATTCTTCCATGACGTCAGGATGTCAGGGGTATAAAATGAGAAGTTATGTACCTACCATAACGTTCCATGTTAGTTGTCTTCTCTCGCCTTCTTTCTTGCTTGATGGGTTCGGAGCCGATCCTCGGCTCCGACTCGGCACTTGCTAAGCTCGAGAGTCACTTTTACCAGCTCGAGGCAGCCCCATATCCCATGATGCAAGGCGGTAAGTACCCAGATCTCGTTTGATGACAAAGGGCAATAGCACCAAGCATAAACACTTCCCAAAGGAAGAAAGAAAGCCTACAGGATGGAAGAAGGACCAGCTCTGAATGGTCTTCAGCATAAAAATTCCTTGTAGAAAAGGTCTGTCCAGGCCTGGGGGAAGGAGGGAGGGTCGCAAGAAAGAAGGCGAGAGAAGACAACTAACATGGAACGTTATGGTAGGTACATAACTTCTCAATGTTAAGTTGTCAATCTCGCCTTCATTCTTGCTTGATGGGACCGCGTCCCTAGCACCTCTATCCTGGGTGGCTGTAGAGCCAAAACTGGCTCTGTCCCTGGAGGCCAAGTCCAATTTGTAATGGGAAACAAAAGTATGAGGAGTGGCCCAAGTGGCCGCTGCACAAATAGTGTCTAAAGGAAGTCTAGCTTGAAAGGCTGTGGAAGTAGCTAAGCTTCTAGTTGAATGTGCTTTAGGTTTTGAGCACAGCTGTTTTCCCCTGAGCCGATACATTTCAGAGATGACAGAAGAAAGCCATCTAGATAAGGTCACTTTAGAGACAGGAAGGCCTTTCTTGTTATCAGCATAGGAAACAAAGAGTTGATCGGATTTCCTAAATTGTTTAGTTCTGTCCAAATAATATCTGAGTTGGCGATGGACATCAAGATAATGTAGTTTTTGTTCCGATCTGTTTGAATAGTTTGGAAAAAATACAGGGAGATCAATGGATTGATTCAAATTAGTCTTGAAGGCGACCTTAGGCAAAAAGGTCGGATTAATTCTCAATGATACTCTGTCTTTGTGAAAGACCAAATAGGGGGGGTCGAACCGATAGAGCATGAAGTTCAGACATCCTCCTGGCCGATGTAATAGCTACTAGGAATAAGGTTTTCCAAGAAAGAAATTTTAGGGAGCAAGAAACAGCTGGCTCGAAAGGGGGAAGAATCAAGGATGTCAGCACTAAATTTAGATCCCATTGAGGAGGAGGATTCCTGATTGGAGGCTTCAGGAGGAAAATTCCTTTCAAGAAGGCTCTACAAAGCCTATGGGACATAATATTGTGATCTGTGATCCCAACATGAAAGTTCGAGATAGCAGCCAATTCAACTCTAACTGTGGAAGAAGAGGAGCCTGCATGAAAAATCTCCGCTAAGAAGTCCAAAACTGCCTGAACTGGGGCAGTGAAGGGATCAATATTCTTGGCTTTAGCCCAATAAGAGAAACGTTTCCATTTGCTTGTATAAATCCTCCTGGTAGAGGATTTTAAAGAAGCTACTATGATGTCTCCAACAGGGTTAGAGATCAAAGGAAGCCTGGCTAAGGAAGGAAGTGGAGCAACCATGCTGTGAGGTTGAGAGAAGGGATAGACCGGTGCAGCTGACCGGATTGGTGAATCAGAAGATCTGGCACTGGGTCCAGATGCCACGGCTGCACCAAAAGGTGACGATGGAGGAACGGAAACCAAATTTGTCGAGGCCAATAAGGAGCAATGAGAATCATTTTGGCTCTCAAAACGGTTGCTTTCTGGATAACTTGAGGGATCAGGGGAAAAGGAGGAAAGGCATAAAGAAGTCCCTGGGGCCAATCCTGGGACAGAGTGTCTCTGGGGGGATGGCCTGACAGAGGGAAGAGAGAGAAGAAGTCTGGGCATTTGCTGTTTTGAGGAGTAGCAAAAAGATCGCAACATGGGCGACCCCATTCCAGAAAAATCTCTTCCACTATAGATTGCTTGAGAGACCACTCGTGAGGGCATGAGAATAGCTCTGCTCAATCTGTCCGCTAAAATGTTGGTTTTCCCAGGGATGTGCGTTGCTACCAGAAACCGATGAGAGGAGATCGCCCATTGCCAAAGTCTGAGCGCTTCTCGACACAAGGGGTAGGACTTGGTTCCGCCCTGTTTGTTGATATACCAAACTACAGACATGTTGTCTGTGTGGACTGCAATTGTCCCTACAGGAAGAAAGTCGTTGAGGGCTTGCAACGTTAAAAGCACTGCTCTCATCTCTAGGACATTTATGTGCAGGTGGTACTCGAACGGTTGCCACGTCCCATGAACCATCCTGCCCTGATAATGACCCCCCCACCCAATCAGGGAGGCGTCTGTGGTGACAGTGGCTACCGGGGATGGGGGTACAAAGTGTCTGCCTTGGTGAATCTGGGGAGAAGTGATCCACCAAGCAAGATGATTTTTGCAAATCTGTGTCACCAGAATCTGGTGACGCATTGGAAGTTGTTGGTAATTGAACAACATCCACTGAAGAAGGCGCATGTAGAAGCGAGCCAGGGGAAGAAGAGTAATGGCCGCAGCCATGAGGCCTAATACCTTTAGAACCATTCTGGCCTGTACTTTCTTGTTGGCTAGAATGATCCTGACATGACTTTGAATGTCTGAAACTCTCTGGTCTGTAAGGGTAGCTGACATCCGAACAGTGTAAGTTTGCGCCTATGAAAGTAATAGACTGGCAGGGCAATAAGGATGACTATTCGAAGTTGATTGAGATGCCCAAATGAGAACAAAGATTTATTGTGTAATCCCTGGCTTGAAAAAGCTGATGCCTGGTGGTGGCTGAGAGGAGCCAGTCGTCGAGATACAGAAACACCTGGAATCCTTGACGTCTCAGGTGAGCCGTGACCACTGCCATGCATTTGGTGAACACTCTGGGGGCTGTGGTGAGACCAAAGGGCAGGGCTCTGAACTGGAAATGACTGGACCCCAGCCGAAAGCGGAGAAATCTCCTGGAGCGTCTGTGAATTTTTATGTGATAGTACGCATCCTGAAGATCTATTGAGCACATCCAGTTGTCCTTCTGCAAGAAGGGCAGAATCGACTGAAGAGTGACCATTCGGAATCTTGTCTTCCTCACAGACTTGTTGAGTCTGCTGAGATCCAATATTGGTCTCCAGTCTCCCGTCTTTTTGGGGACCAAAAGAACCTTGAGTAGATTCCGGGCTCTGAATGGTCTGTTGTAACTGGCTGAATGGCTCTTTTTTGCAGTAGCTTTGAGACTTCTAACTCTGCAATTTCCCTTAGACCGGGTGGTACATCTGGAAGGGAATTTGAGGGATAGAAAGGACTTTCCTCGAAAGGAATTTTGTAACCCTTGGATATGATCGACTGTACCCATCTGTCTTGAGTGAGAGAACGCCAGGCTTCTGGGTACAGCGATAGTCTTCCCCCGACTGCCTCCAAGGACGGACAGCCGGGCAACATCTCAGGGATGCTGAAAGGGCTTGTCAGAGAGAGACTCTCTGTTTCCCTGGTTTTGTGGACCCCTCTGCCTCTAGAGCGTCTGTTGTTGTTACCCCTCTGCCTCTAGGGGTAAACTGACCACGTGAATCCGGCGTGACTCCTTGGGATTTATGGAACCACATTTTGCCACCCTTCTGTCCTTTGGGATAAGGTCTAGAAGGGGTGGAAAACGGACTCCTACGGCAGAAAGAGTTTTGCCGTCCTGCTCACACCTGGTCAACGTTTCCTTCACTTGAGGGCCAAACAAAGCTGACCCATCAAAGGGAGAGTTTGTGAAGGACGCCTTAAAGGGATCTGCAAAATTACATAGCCGCATCCAGGCTTGGCGTCTAAGAGCCACACCTGTACCTGCGGCCCTACTCGCTCCATCAGCAGCATATGATATCAGCCGCATGGAGGAGTTTGCAATGGAGTTAAGGGTTCCTAGCTGCGAAGCCTGAGCCCCTGCAGCTGTAGGATCCTGCACAACTTCACCTAGCTCCTTAAGGATATCCCTTTGGAGTCTGGTGAAGTGATATAGGTAGTTCAGCGAACGCATAGCAAAGGTCGCTGAAGAAAACATCCGCTTACCATATCTATCCATGGTCCTAGAGTCCTTATTAGGAGGATGGACAGGTACGGAAGGATCTGCGAGTTCCTTCTTGGTGGCAGCCGCCACCACCATGGCATCAGCGGGGACACCTTTTGTAAGGAATTGCTTGTCCGACGGGGCAGTAATAAATTTAGAAGGCCTCCTAGGGACTGGCTCTACAGAGTCAGGAGCAGCCCACGCCTTTCGAGCAATAACCTGCATAAGGGGGTCGAAAGGCGGAGACACCCAGGAGGTGGAGGGCCGAGATCCAAACGCCTCCAGGTATACTGGCTCATCCTCAGAGGGATTATTGGTGGGCCAGTTTCCCCTCTGTCTAAGGAGTTCTAGGATGTCTGAGAAGGAGACATCCTCAGAGGGGGATCTTGGGGATCCCTCTGACTCATCTAAGTCAGTATCTGAAGTGATAGACTCGGGGGAGTCTACGTGTTTCCTCTTACATGTCCTCTTCCGCGGAGGATCTCCCGACAAATCAGGAGAATCCTCGGAAGAGGGGGATATTCCCAGTGGGGAAACCTGAGGCGGAGGATCTCTGGGTCCTGGAGCAAGAGAAGTGGCAGAGATGTCAACAGGCACCATAGAGGGAGGAGCTAAGGGAACAGACTGCTGGCTGAGACCAGTGGCCAGCACACTCTTCATCACCTCGAAGGCTCCCCTCCCAGGAAGGTCCGAGAGAACCCGCTCCGAAGAACTAGGAACTCCAGGACCCACCGAAAAGGAAGGCTCCGAGGCAGATGTCGGAGCCGAGCTCACCAAGGCCGAGGCTCCACGGGGAAGAGCGGGTTCGGACAAGGGTCCGATGCCACTCACCCCCTCGGAGGAGACCAGGGAAGCCCGGCCACCGAATCCCTCTAAGGAAGGTCTCGAAGAGGAGATGAGAGTAGAGGCTGAAGGAGCAGAAGGGGGGTATCTGTCCCTCAGCCATAGCAGAAACCATTCCCGAAGACTCCAACTCCAAACTCTGGGGTAGAGTCGAAGGAGGAACTGCAATGGGGTGTGGACTAATAGTCGTCTGCTGAAACGGACTATGTAGCATTTGGGCCAGTGCCTGTGACTTTAGTAATCTACTGACCACTCTCTCCAAATCATGGTCAGAAAGCCTGGATGACCTTGAAGATCGGCTCCGATGGCTCCGCTCCGAGAGGAGAGGAAGCCGAGCCGAAGTATCGGCTCCAAGGAAGGGGACCTAGACCTCTTTCTCGAAGGAACCATCGGAGCCGATGAAACCACAGAAACTGTCGGAGCCGACAACTTATCGGCACCGACAGGTAGCTTCAATGCATCGGCTCCAGCCGGAGCCGACACGGCCATAAAAGTAAGGGTGTCGGAGCCGATCGGAGCAGACACCGATGCCTGGGCCACATGGTGGTCGGAACCGATCGGAGCCGAAACCGAAGTGGTCGAACCAGAGTCGGCACCGATAGCCATCGGTGCCGAAGGTTTAAACAGAATCGGCTCCAGCCGGAGCCGATCTCGACTCTGAATGAGTCGGAGCCGAGGCCACAGGCTTGGACACAGAAGCCTGGGCCTTGGAAGACTTAGAAGTCTTAGATGGGGCCGACTTAGCCGGAGAGCCCTCCGGCTTAAGAAGGCCCCTCAAAATCAATTTATTTCTTCTTTCCTGCAGGACTCTCTGGCTAAAAGAATGACATATAGCACAGGAGTCCTGCAGGTGAAGAGGCCCCAGGCAGTAAAGGCAAGAAGTGTGACCGTCTGTCAGAGACATCTTCTGACAGCACGAGTCACACTTCTTAAAGCCTGAGACCCTTTCCTTAGACATGGTGAATAAAACACACACACAACACCAGTCCAAGAAATTAAATTAAATATATCAAAAGATATCAATAACAGACACACACACACACCCTAACAGGGGGGGGGGATGGAATGGGTGAAAGTCTGACTGAAAGTTATGAGGAGACAGGGAAATGTTTGTCAGAAAGGGACTAAAACTAAGTTAAAACTAATAATTTTAAGGTTTTTTGTAGAAAGGGGCTAAAATAGTAAAGTAACAATTCACTTACCAGGAGCTGGTAAAAGGAGGACCTCATCAGCGAAGCGGCAAACGAGATCTGGGTACTTACCGCCTTGCATCATGGGATATGGGGCTGCCTCGAGCTGGTAAAAGTGACTCTCGAGCTTAGCAAGTGCAGAGTCGGAGCCGAGGATCGGCTCCGAACCCATCAAGCAAGAATGAAGGCGAGATTGACAACTTAACATCATGCAGCTGCGATTACATCAGTTTTTCTTGCCCCAGATGTCAGGTGTCACCACAATGGGAAGCAATTATATACGTTACACCTTCATCAGAAAGCAAATACAGCAGAAAGCTTAAAACAAGAAGCATAGATAGAGCCAGGAGAAGTCAGGGGGCTGGGGGGAGGGTAACCAGGACTGCAACAGTGATAACACTTGAACATCTACATTTATGGTAAGAGTACACAACTGTACTATGTTCTTCGTGTTTCACTGTTGCAGTCATTACATTTGGGTTGATTCCCAAAACTAAGGAAGGGAGGTGAAAGTTTAAGAGCATTAGGGCCAGCTATTAACCCTTGCAAAACTGCAGTGGCAAAACCAGCACTGGATTTAGAAAAAAAGGGCATGTGGTAATGCTTGGTGAATGTATGTACAGAGCTCCAGGTAGCAGCATCTAACATGTCCCTGGTAGGGACTCCTAAGAAAGGCTGTAGAGGTAGATGCAGCCCTGGTGGAATGTGATCTTATCCCCTGTGGGTAGGTTATCCATGGTGTTTATAGCAGAAATTAATGCAATGGGCTATCTATTTAGAAATGGTTTGCTTTGAAATGGCCTTCCCATCTGCCCTTGCAGCAAAGCCAACTAGCAGCTATTCAGATTTTCTGAGAGGCTTAGTCCTGTGCAAATAAAATCTAAGTTGTCTGTGCACGTCTAAAGAGTGCAGTATTCGTTCTCCTTTGTTTTGTGGATTAGGGGAAAAGGTAGACAAATGAATGGTCTGATTTAGGGCCACATTAGACACCACCTTGGACATAAAGGAAGGTTTGGTCCTGAGGGAAACCCTGCCTGCATGGAAGATAATGAAGGGCTCCACTGCCATAAGGGCCTGTAATTCACACTCTTCTAGCTGAAGTGATGGCTAGAAGGAAGGCTGTTTTCCAAGAAAGGAATTTCAATTCTGCAGTAGCAGCAGCTGGTTCAAATGGAGGGAGAGTGAGCTTTTCCAATACAAAGTTAAGATCCCAGGCTGGAGTAGGGACTCGCCTGGGGGGGGGGGTCCTACATTTTTAGCCCCTCTGAGGAATTGCTTTAGCAGTGTGTGAGAGAAGAGGAGTGGTTCAGTATTACAATGTGCTGAAATGGCAGAGGCATGAATTTTGATAAAGGATAGGCCCTTGTGGAGAATTTCTGTTGAGTACTGAAGGATATGAGGTAAGCTGTGCACCATAGTGCCCATCCAGAGTCTGGCTCCAGGAACAGTATATTTTCCACTTTTCAGCATAGCATTTTCTAGTACTAGGTCTCCTTGCTTCCAGAATGACATCTAGCACCTGCTTACTGAGGGATGCTACTGGAGAGCTCAAGGAATTAGCCAGGCTGCAAGGTTCAGGGTTTGAAGCTGAGGGTGCAGAATCTGGCCCGCCTGCTGGGACAGCAGGGAAGGTGCCTGAGGTAGGTGCCATGGATCCAGCAGTATCATACTGCGCAAGAGAGGGTACAAGTGCTAGTGATGCCAGTCTGGTGAAATCAGTATTGACCTTGGTTTGTCCAATTTGATCTTTACCATAACATTCTAGAGAGGCAGAGGGGGAAAGGCATAAACTGAAAGGTTTCCCCAGGTAAAGGAAAGGGCATCCACTTTCCAAACTTGACTGTGGAGAGTCCTTGTACAGAATTTGTTCAACTGGTAGTTCTGAGGGGAGGCAAACCAGTCTCTCTGGAGTCCCCCATTTTTTTCTCAAGAGGTTGAAAATGTTTGGTTCCAGTTTCCATTCGTGTGGGTCCATGAGATTTCTGCTTAGGTTGTCTGCCAGTGAATTTAGCTTGCCTATCAGGAATTGAGCTTGTAGCTGCACTTGGTAGCTCAGGGCTGTGTTCCACACAGCCATGGCTAGTCTGCAGAGAGGGTATGAGTGGGTTCCCCCCTGCTTATGTACAACATAACTGTGGTGCTGTCGGTCTTACCAATAATTGTCCTGGAAGGATATGGTCTTTGAAGGCTGTCAGGGAATTCTGTACAGCTAACATTTATTTTTGGTTAATATGCAGGTGCGTCTGACTCTGGTTCCATTTGCCCTGAATGCACCACCCTGCCAAGTGAGCCCCCCATGCATAGTCTGATGCGTCTGCATACAAGGAATGATAGGAATTATTGACTCCAGCTCCTGAGAATGTTGACACCATAGGCTTTTTAGGTACCATTGTAGTTTTCTCATATGCAGTCTTGCATATGGAATTAGTAGAATGCAAGAGGCCATGAACCCCAGGGCTTGCAGGATTTTCCTTGCTGATAGCTGGGTCTTTGTAGCCAGTAGTCTGAAGTAAGCTGTCAAATAAACTTGTTTCTCTGGCGTGAGGTAAGCCATTTGGGAAGTTGTGTTCAAGCTTGCTCCCAGGAATACAATTTGTTGGCAGGGTACTAGATGAGATTTCTTTTAGTTTATGGTGTACCCCAGCGAGGTTAGAAGTTTCTTTACAAATGCCAGATGTTTTAATAGCATGTCCTGGCTTTCTGGCTGAATTAGACAATCGTCCAGGTATGGATATATCTGAATATTTCTCTGCCTTCAAAATGCAATGGCTGGAGCTAGACACACTGTGAATACCCTGGGCGCAGTAGATAAGCCAAAGGGAAGTTCAGAAAACTGATAGTGCATGGAGCCTGCTCTGAAGCGTATGTATTTTATGCAAGATTCCCTTATTGGAATGTGCAGGTAAGCTTCCTTTAAGTCCAAAATTGCCAACCAGGCATCTTTGCCTAGCATAGGAAGCAGCTGTTGAAGTGTTAGCATTTTGAATTTTGGGATTACCAAAAAGGTGTTTAGAATAGTGAGGTCCAGATAGGATGCCAGGAGTGGTCTTTTCTGGGTACCAGGAAGAGTCTCAAGTAAAAACCTTATCCCTTTCTTTTGCGGGGACAGGCTGAATAGTCCTGACACTTTGAAGAGAGAGAACCTGCTGTTGAGCCTCTGCCCACTGATTTGGGGGTTGGTCTGGCCAACCGTTTGGGGTTCGTAAGGCGTGGAAGTGGAATCTGTATCCATGGAAGACTACATTTAAAACCCATTTGTCTGCATGCAGGGCATAAGGGAGCAGGCAGTTGAGCAGGGCTTGGAAGGTTTAAAGTTAAGTAATTGTGACATTTTTCCCTAGGGGGGTGTCTTACTACTACCAGCTAAGAAAGTGAGAGCCCCCCACTGCTTTGGCCTGTGTGTGCCTTGAGACTGTAGCCTAGGTGGTCTGCTATTCCTGGGTTTGGACTGAGAGGGCCTGGAAGACACTGGAAAGGACCAATTCTTAGAAGGCCAATGCCTACTAAATATGGGAGGCTGTACTTACAGGAAATCTTTAACAGTTTGCATAGATTTGGCTTTTTCCTCCATCTTTTTAAGGACTTCTGCTTTGCTGCCAAACAGGCAGTCTTGGTTTAAGGGAGCATCCAGTAATTTAGCTTTAACATGATCTGGCAAGTTTTGCTCCTTAAGCCAAGCATGCCTTATAAGTACAGACCCAGTGACAGCAGCCCTGCAAGATGCTTCTAGAGTCTCAAAACCACATTGCAAAGTATGTTTACCAACTTGTTCAGCAGAATGCATTAAATCCTGTAATTCTTTATGTTCAGTACAGTCAGGAATCAACATCATTTTCTGTTTAAATCAGTCACATAATATGCTGCTGATATTTTAACATATAAACTGGCAGTTTAAAGCCATAATGGCCAAAGTAGCAGAAGTGTATACCTTCTTACTCCATCTGTCCAAGGCCCTGGAATCTCTATCAGAGGCGGTAGGGTTTATGGGAGTAGTAGCCTTAATGCCTTTAGGTTCTTGGGAAACTGTCTCTGGGCTTGCAGCAGGATTCTTGAAGAGGAACTTGTGAGAGTCCGTTACTCTGCAATACCTGTCAGGTTTTCTGGGAGCCGGAGGTAAAGTGTCTGGGGCCAGGCTAGATTCCATGAAAGGCATCTACAATGTCCAGCACAGGAAGGATAGCTAAAGGCCTGTGTGGAGGGAGGAGTAAGAATTCCCTAAGCCTCTCTTTGGAGTCCGAGTAATCTTGGCTTTCCCAGCGGAAATGCTCCCTAAGAGTGTGCAAAGTTTCACCAAAAGAAAAATCTTCTGGAAGGGGAAGCAGAGGGGAATGGAATCCTCTGCATCAGAATCTTCATAGGAAGATGAGGGCAAATCCTGGTAATCAGAAGAAACAAATTTCAAAACCTGATCAGAAGAAATCGGAAGGAAAATCAGTTCTAGGTCTCTTAGAGGGGGAACGCTGGCTTCCCCTAATTAAAGTAATAAGGTCTTCAGCCATTCTTATTTGTTTTTTAGGCAAATGGGCCTGATCATGCAGTTTGGATGTCTGTTTTCTAGGCATGGGTCGAGTTTTAGGCCTTGAAGATGATGATGGCATCGGTTTGAAATGCAAGTATGTAGGCCTGAATACACCCTCAGAAGACGGTGCCTGCACAGTCGCTCCAGACCCATCCAAGGTAGAGACATCCAAAGGTTCCATAGCCGAAGAAGCATCTCGCGGCATACCGGACTGGGTCTCAGCACAGGCCTGCAAATCTGAAGTAGCCGGTATATCAGGGGTTGTGAAAGCACCTCACTGAGTACCGGCGAACTGGTGACTAGCTTAACGGAACTGTCGTCGGCAGTTTTAGACCTAGGCGCGGTCTGTCTCTGTCTTTGTTTTTTCGGAATATCAGTAGTCGGATGGCTTACCGAATCCATTTCTGGATAGTTAAACAGAGTACCAAAATAATTTGCTGCAAAAATAGACAGAAGAATAGTTCGGAAGTTGAATAAAGCACAAAACCGACAGCAAGTGACGTCGTGGTCTGGGCCTAAGCAAGGAATGCAAATCTTTGAGGTATTTGCTTTCCACAGGTAAGACAATTGCTAACATTTACTGACATCGGTTTAAGAGCAAGAAAAAAGGATTCCCAATGGGGTACTTAACTTTTTTGAAGACTTCGGTTCTGAAACTCGAAAACGAAAATTTCAGGAGTCGGCCGACCGGCACTTGCAAACTGCTTCTGCTTCGGGCACCGCGCGGCAAGAAAGACTGATGTAATACCGTCAGCTGCATGCTTTATACCCCTGACGACCTGACATCATGGAAGAAGAGAGCATCCGACGCAGGAATCCAAGACTTTGATATTCAGGCCGGCTGAGGGCAACCTGCAGGCAGATAACCCAAATGTAATGACTGCAACAGTGAAATACGATCATCATCCAGGACTGCAACAGTGAATACACTCAAACATCTACATATATGGTAAGTGTACACAACTGTACTATGTTCTTAGTGTTTTCACTGTTGCAGTCATCACATTTGGGTTGATTCCCAAAGCTGAGGAAAAGGGTTGAGGCAGTTAAGGAAACTAGGGGCTGGCTAGGATGTCCTGCAAGACTGTAGAGGCAAACCCTGCCCTGGATTTGGAGAAGATAGGCAGGTGGTAATGTTTGGTGAAGGTGTGAACAGATGTCCAGGTGGCAGCCTCCAGGATGTCCCTGGTGAGGACTCCACTGAGGAAAACTGCAGAGGTGCAGGCTGCTCTGGTGGAGTGAGTTCTGACCCCCTTGGGGGAGGTTTTCCATGTTTGTAGCAGAAATGGATGCAGTGTGCTATTTGGAGACTGTTTGTTTGGAGATGGATTTCCCCTCTGCCCCTGCAGCAAAGCTAACTCACAATTGATCAGACTTACTGAAGGCTTTAGTCCTGTCTAGATAGAATCTGAGCTGTCTAGGCACATCCAAAATGAGTGCAGGATCCTTTCCCCCTTGTTCTATGGCTTAGGGAAAAAGGTGGGTATATGAATGATTGGTTGAGAGCCACAGTGGACACCACCTTGGGCAAGAAGGATGGGTTAAGTTCTGAGGGATACCTTGTCAGCATGGAAGATGATGAAGTGTTCCACAGCCATGAGTGCTTGCAGCGCAGAGACCCTTCTGACTGAAGTGAGGGCCAAAAGGAAAGCTGTCTTTCCAGGAGAGAAATTTTAGCACTGCTGAAGAGGCAGGTTCGAAAGGGGGGAGGGTGAACTTTTCCAACACAAAGTAAAGGTCCCAAGCTGGGGTTGGTGCTCTTTCTGGGTGGCCTCAAGTTGCTAGCCCCTCTTAGGGGCTGTTTGATCACAGGGTGTAAGAAAAGGGGCTGGTCGGTGGGAAAATGAGCAGAGATGGCAGAGGCAGGAATTTTAATATAGGAAAATACCAGTTGTGTACACTTACCATAAATGTAGATGTAAGAGTGTATCTACTGTTGCAGTCATCACACTTGGGATGATTCCCAAAGCTGAGGAAGGCTGGAGGCAGTCAAGAGGTATTGGGGCTGGCTAGCAAGCCTTGTAAGACCGCTGTAGCAAATCCAGCTCTGAATTTAGAAAAGATAGGTAAGAGGTAATGCTTGGTGAAAGTGGTGTGTACAGAACTCCAGGTTGCAGCTTCCAGGATGTCCCTGGTAGGGACCCCCTGAGAAATTATGTAGAGGTTGAAGTAGCTCTAGTGGAATGGGTTCTGATCTCCTGTGGGGTAGGTTTTCCATGGTGTTTGTAGCAGAAATGGATGCAGTGGGCTATCCATTTGGAGAATGTTTGCTTTGAAATGGTCTTGCCCTCTGCCCCTGTAGCAAAGCTGACTAGCAGCTGGTCAGATTTTCTGAAAGGTTTACTCCTGTCCAGGAATAACCTAAGCGGTCTGTGCACGTCCAAGTAGTGCAGGATCCTTTCCCCTTTATTCTGAGAATTAGGAAAAAAGGTGGTTAAAATGGATGGATTGGTTTAAAGCCACACTGGATACCACCTTAGGCATAAATGATGGGTTATTCCTGAGGAAACCCTGTACGCGTGGAAGATAAAAAAGTTGTCTCTTACCCATAATGTTCCATCTGTATTGTTGATCCTTGTTCAGTCATTACGTGTGGGTATCGGTTCCGACCTAGGAACCGAGCAGCCATCTTCCAAGCACGCGTTAGCTACAAACTGTTGAGCTAAAACTCTTACCCAGAATTCCCCTCTCCCAGTTACCTCAGATTGAGTTTGCAATTCAAAAGAAGGTAGAGGCTACCTCTGGTCAAATGACCAAATAGAACCGGATGGTGAGATCCACTAGAAGCCACAGGAGGGGGAAGGAGGGAGGGTCATAATGACTGAACAAGGATCAACAATACAGATGGAACGTTATGGTAAGACATAACTTCTTTATCTGATATTGTTAATCCTCGTTCATTCCTTACGTGTGGGACAGAGTCCCCCAGCTACCTTTACTTCTGGGAGGCTCTCATGGAAGGACATTCCTGAGCACCATAGAACCAAAAGATGCTCTTCCCCTGGAGGCCAAATCCAATTTGTTATGATTGATGAAGGAATGAGGGGTAGCCCAAGTTGCAGCTGCACAAATGTCATGTAAAGAAGCTCTGGCATGGAAGGCAACAGAAGTTGCCACCAACCTCGTAGAATGAGCCTTTATGGTAGTAGGTAATGGAATATTACGTTGTCTATAAATGAAGGTCACACAGTCTTTCAACCACTTAGCCAATGTGACCGTAGCAACAGCACATCCTAATCTAGGTCCAGAATAGGCCAAAAATAACTGGTCTGATTTACGAGAGGCCTTAATCCTGTTCAAGTAAAAGTGAATTTGTCTGTGAATATCTAGTGTATGTAGGCAATACTCTCCTTTGTTTGAATAGTTGGGGAAGAAAACTGGCAATTCAATGGTTTGATTAATAAACATTTCAGAGACCACTTTTGGCAGAAAGGAAGGATTAGTTCTCAATGACACTGTCTATGAAAAATCAAATATGGACTCTTGATGCATAAGGCTTAAAGCTCAGAAATACGTCTGGCAGAAGTAATGGCAACCAAAAACAAGGTTTTCCATGACAAGTATTTGAGGTTGCAAGAAGCAGCTGGTTCAAAAGGTGGCATTGTCAAAGCGTTTAGAACTAATGACAGGTCCCATGGTTGAGTAGGTTCTCTAAAAGGTGGTTTTAGATGATTCAGACCTTTTATGAAAGTCTTGCATAATGTGTGACATGAGAGGAGTCTTGGACACTATCATGGAAACTAGATATTGCAGTCAAATGAACTCTAATGGTAGAGGCCGATAGACCGGATTGAAAAAGGGTGGCTAGATACTCCAGTACTATCGACAGTCGTGCTGAAAAAGATCTACCCGTTTTTCTTTCAGCCAAAAAATAAATCTTTTCCACTTGCTTAGATAAGCAATTCTGGTGGAAGACTTATGAGATGCAATAAGAATGTCACGTACTGGCAAAGAATGATCACTCTGCCTGGCAATGAAGGGAACTGGAGGAGCCAAGCTGTGAGCTTTATAGGCTGTCCAAGTTGGGGCGAATCAGATTCTGCAGATGGGAGATCAACCACAGGGTTGGATGGGAATTCACGGTTGATCTAGCAGGTGAGGCCAAAGGAAGGGGAACCAAATTGGACGAGGCCAATACGGTGCTATGAGGATCACTTTGCTCTTCAACCGGCAGGCTTTCTTCAGAAAATGGGGAATGAGGGGGAAAGGTGGAAATGCATAAAGTAGACCAGAGGGCCAATCGTGGACTAGAGAATCCCTGGGTAACTGTCCCGGATGGGGAATCAGGGCAAAATAGTTGCTGCACTTGTAGTTGGTCGGGGACACAGAGGTTGCAGCAAGGAAGACCCCAGTGGTTGAAAATCTCTGTCGCTATCAAGGGATTCAGGGACCACTCGTGAGGTTGTAGAATACACCTGCTGAGTCTTGTCTGCTATCACGTTGGAACTCCCAGGAATGTGCATTGCTAGAAGAAAATAGTTGGTAGCCATAGCCCATTGTCATATCCTCATGGCCTCTCGACAGAGTGGGTAAGATTTTATTCTGCCCTGTTTGTTGATGTGCCAGACCACTGCCATGTTGTCTGATTGTATCGCAATAGCCCCAGACAGCAGTAGGGGATAGAATGCTTGCAACACCAGAAGCACCGCCCTCAGCTCTAAAACATTTATATGCAGATGGGCCTCCATTTCGGATCAAGTACCTTGGACTGTTGTCCCTGACATAGCCCCCCCCCCCCCAATCCCATCAGGGAGGCATCCTTGGTCACTGTAGCCTTGGGCTGTTGGGGGGAGAAGGGGCGAGACCATTGTGACGGGTTGTGGGCCATCCACCAATTTAAATCCTGTTTGTACCTGTGAGTTACCCGAATCTTGGCTGAAAGAGGGTACTGAAAGGGATACCATTGGGTGAGCAGTAGCCATTGTAGAAGCCTCATGTGAAACCTGGCCAGGGGGACAATGGTGATGGAGGCTGCCATGGAATCCAACAACTGTAGAACAGAGTGAGCTGTTGATTTCTCCCTTGAAAGGATTGGGTTCTGTTGTTGCTTTATCCTTAGAATTCTGTGCTCTGGAATGGATGCTCTGCAATTCTTTGTATTCAAGATGACTGTGGGCTGAAACTGGATTTTTGCCACTTTATGGTTATGCCTAGCCTTTCTGCAGAGAGGAGAGAGTATGCCAGGGCTTTTTCGAATAGATGTCTGATGGGGGCGGAGATGAGCCAGTCATCTAGGTATGGAAACGCATGGAATCTTTGTAGTCGCAAGTACGCTGTGACGACTGCCATGCACTTTGTGAACACTCTGGGGGCTGTAGAGAATCCAAAGGGCAGTACTCTGAACTGGTAGGGACTGGCTCCTGCACATAAGCGAAATAGAAGTTATGTTCTTACCATAACGTTCCATGTTAGTTGTCTTCTTCTCGCCTTCTTCTTGCTGGATGGGTTCAGAGCCGACCTCGGCTCCGACTCGGCCACTCTAAAAGCTCGAGAGTTGGTTCCACCGGCTCGAGGCTCCCCTTATATCCCACAATGCTAGGCGAGAGTTACCTCAGATCTCGTTTGTAAGCTAACCCCAGCTTATAATAGTTACAGAATAACTCTAAACAGAGTCCACCTCTAACAGGTAGAAAGAAGGGTGACCTACATCCTGATTCAGGAGATATGCAAGCAGCATATGTCTAAGAAAGAGGTGGTAGAAAGAGAGGTCACAATCACAACTCCTCTAGGTCTGTCCAGGCCAGGGGGAAGGAGGGTGGGACGCAAGAAGAAGGCGAGAAGAAGACAACTAACATGGAACGTTATGGTAAGAACATAACTTCTATATGTTAAGTTGTCTATCTCGCCTTCATTCTTGCTGGATGGGACCGCGTCCCTAGCACCTTGTCCCGGGTGGCCTAACGGAACAGACTCCTGAGAACAGTGGAACCAAAGTTAGCTCTATGCCTAGAAGCTAAATCCAACTTATAATGAGAAATGAAAGTGTGAGGAGTAGCCAAGTAGCCGCTGCACAAATGGTGTCAATAGGCAGTCTGTCTTGGAAGGTTAAGGAAGTAGCCAAAGCTCTTGTAGAATGGGCCTTAGGTTTATTAGGCAGCTTTTGGTGTTTAATCTCATAAACAAGGGTAATCAGAGATGTACGCCATCTAGATAATGATACCTTTGAAACTGAAAGTCCCTTTCTGCCTTCTGCATAGGAGACAAACAGTTGGTCAGATTTTCTGAATTGTTTTGTTCTATCCAAATAGTACCTCAACTGACTATGAACATCTAGCCAGTGTAATTTTTGTTCAGACCTATTGGAATATTCTGGAAAAAAAACAGGGAGGTCAATGCTTTGATTTAGATTTGACGTCGAGACTACCTTAGGTAAAAAGGACGGGTTGGTTCGTAAGGATACCCTGTCCTTATGGAACAATAGATAAGGAGGTCGACAGCTGAGTGCATGAAGTTCTGAAACTCTTCTAGCTGAAGTAATAGCTACCAGAAAGAGAGTCTTCCATGATAGCAATTTTAAAGAACAGGATGCTGCAGGTTCGAAAGGGGGTAGAATCAAAGAAGTAAGAACTAAATTTAGGTCCCAAGGAGAAGGAGGATTTCTTATAGGAGGTCTGAGAAGAAAACTCCTTTCAAAAAGGCTTTGCAAAGCTTGTGGGACATTAAGGCAGACTCAGAAATACCCACATGAAAGTTAGAGATAGCTGCCAATTGAACTTTAAGAGTAGAAGGGGATGAACCTGCATGGAAGAGTTCAGCTAGAAAATCAAGAACTATTTGGATGGAAGCAGTGAAAGGATCTATGTCTCTTCCTTGAGCCCAAAATGTGAAACGTTTCCACTTACTCAAGTAAATCTTCCTAGTGGAAGATTTATGGGAAGCTATCAAAATATCTCGAACAGAGTGAGATAACTGAGGAAGCCTGGCTAAGGTTGGAACTGGAGGAACCAAGCAGTGAGGTTCAGAGAGGGGAGGGAGCGATGTAACTGACCCGATTGATGGATCAAAAGGTCTGGAACTAGGTCCAGATGCCAAGGTCGCTCCAGTAGAAATTGATGTAGAAAGGGGAACCACACCTGTCGAGGCCAGTAAGGAGCAATGAGGATCAACGAGGCCTTCTGAGCGATAGCTTTCTGTATCACTTGAGAGATTAGTGGGAAGGAGGAAATGCATACAGAAGTCCCCGGGCCAAACTTGGACTAGAGCGTCTCTGCTGGGTTGGCCTGGTAAAGGGAATAGGGTGAAATAATGTCTGCACTTGCTGTTTTGGGGAGTAGCAAAAAGATCGCAGCAAGGCTGACCCCACTTGAGAAAAATCTCTCTCACAACAGAGTCTTTCAGAGACCACTCGTGAGGCATGAGGATAGCTCTGCTCAATTTGTCCGCTATTTGATTGGACTTCCCGGGGATGTGCGTTGCTATCAGAAAACGCTGAGAAGAAATCACCCATTGCCACAATCTGAGTGCTTCTCGACACAGGGGGTAGGACCTGGTTCCGCCTTGTTTGTTGATGTACCACACTACAGACATATTGTCTGTCTGGATTGAATGTGCAAGTGGCATTCGTCTGGTTGCCATGTGCCCTGGACCGTCCTGCCCTGATAATACCCCCCCACCCGATCAGGGAGGCGTCCGTTGTCAGAGTAGCAACCGGAGGGGGAGGAACAAAGGGTCTTCCCAACCAGAGCTGAGGGGAAGACATCCACCACATGAGATGATTTCTGCACGCCTGCGTGATCATAATGGTGTGGGACATTGGAAGTTGCTGGTATGACCATTGTGTAAAGAGCATCCATTGAAGGATTCGCATGTGGAATCTGGCTAATGGAAGCAGAGGTATGGCAGCCGCCATAATTCCAAACACTTTCAGAACTAACCTGGCTTTGATTCTGTTGTTGAAAAGGAGTGAGACCAGTCTGTGTATGTCTGTTATTCTCTGATCTGTTAGCCTCGCAGACATGTCTACTGTGTCTAGGTTTGCCCCTATGTAGGTAATAGTACGACAAGGCGACAAAGCAATTTATTGAAATGCCTAACTTTTGACAAATGCGAAAAGTGTAATCCCTGGCCATCAGAAGGAGATGCTTGGTGGGAGCTGTGAGGAGCCAGTCGTCCAAATATGGAAACACCTGGAATCCTTGTCGTCTCAGGTGAGAAGCTACCACTGCCATGCATTTGGTAAACACCCGGGGGGCAGTGGTGAGACCAAAGGGCAGGGCCCTGAATTGAAAATGACTGGTTCCCAGCCTGAAGCGGAGGAATCTTCTGGAGCGTCTGTTCATTTTTATGTGATAGTACGCATCCTGAAGGTCTATAGAGCACATCCAGTTTCCTTTTCCCAATAGGGGAAGGATGGACTGCAGCGTGACCTCAAATCTTGTTTTCTTGACTGATCTGTTCAAGATACTGAGATCCAAAATTGGTCTCCAGTCCCCTGTTTTCTTTGGAACTAAAAAGAACCTTGAGTAGATTCCGGATCCTTGCTGGTCTGCTGGAACTGGCTGAATTGCTCTTTTGCAAGCAGTTTTGAAATTTCCAAAACCGCTAGATCCCTTTGTGCGGTGGAACATCTGGAAGGGATTTTTGATTGTTTCGAATGCGAAGAAAGGGGATAGAATAGCCTTCGGAAATGACGGACTGTACCCATTTGTCTTGAGTCAGGGATAGCCAGGCTTTTGGGTACAGTGACAACCTTCCCCCGACTGCCTCCGAAGGTGGGCAGCCGGGCAACACCTCAGGGATGCTGAAAGGGCTTATCAGAGAAGGCTTCTCGATTGCCCTGGTTCTGCGGAGCCCCTGCCTCGAGGGCCACGCCTACCATTGTTATTCCCGCCTCTGCCTCTGGCGGGGTAACGACTTTGTGCGTCAGGCGAAGTCCCTTGATTTTGTTTACGGAACCACATTTTCCCACTTTTCTGGCCTTTGGGGTAAGGCCTAGAAGGAGTAGAAAAATGGACTCAGACGGCAGAAAGAGTCTTGCCATCAGTCTCGCACCTAGTTAAGGTTTCTTTCACTTGAGGACCAAAGAGATGATCCATCAAACGGGAGTTAGTGAAAGACGCCTTGAAGGGTCCGCAAAATTGCATAGCCGCATCCAGGCATGCCTACGTAAGGCCACACCTGTCCCTGCGGACCTACTCGCTCCATCAGCCGCATAAGAAAGGAGGCGCATGGAGGAGTTGGCTATGGAGTTAAGGGTAGCCAGCTGAGTGTTCATTTTATCTTGAAACCCCGCAGCTGTAGGATCCTTCAACATGTCACCGCTTCTTTAATCAAGTCCCTTTGAAGACGAGTGAAATGGCACAGGTAGTTCAGCTTAACGCATAGTAAAAGTCGCTGACGAAAACATCCGCTTCCCATACCTGTCCATGGACCTAGATTCCTTGTTAGGTGGATGGACAGGTACTGAAGGATCAGCTAGTTCCTTCTTAGTGGCAGCAGCTACCACCATAGCATCCACAGAAACTCCTTTTGTCAAGAACTGCTTGTCTGCTGGTGCCGTTATGAATTTGGAGGGTCTCCTGGGAGTGGGGTCCACTGAATCAGGAGCCGTCCATGCCTTTTAGCAACCACCTGCATGAGGGGGTCAAGGGGGACACCCAGGAGGTGGAAGGGCGAGAGCCAAACGCCTCAAGATATACAGATTCATCCTCCGAAGGGTTAAGGGCTGGCCAATTTCCCTCTGCTTCAGGATCTCTAGAATGTCTGCAAAAGAGACATCTTCAGAAGGGGAACGGGGAACCCTCGGAATCATCTAAATCTGTATCAGATGTGATTGACTCAGGTGAGTCAATGTGTTTCCTCTTACACTTTCTCTTCCGAGGGGCTCTTCTGCCAAGTCAGGAGAGGCCTCGAAGAGGATGAGATCCCACAGGGGTTCCTGAGGAGCTGGCTCTCTGCGGTCCGGGATGAGGGAGTGAGTCGACTTGACCTGAGGCACCGTAGAGGGAGGGCGGACGCCAACTGTGGGTAGAGCCAGGCTCTAACACACTCCGCATGACCTCGAAGCACCCCTGTCAGGCAAAGCCAGAGGTCCCGCTCCGAAGCTGAGAACCCCTCGGCACCGACAGTGATGGCTCCGAGGCGATGTCGGAGCCGAACTCACCAGCGCCAAGCTCCGAGAGGAAGAGCGGGTCGGACAAGGGTCCGATGCCACTCACCCCCTCGGAGCCGACGAGGGAAGTCCGGCGCCGAGATTCTTCCAAGGAAGAAATCGGAGCCGACGACGGAGCCGAAGACAATTGTATCGGCTCCGACGCTATCACAGTCCCGGTTCCGACACGAACCGGCTCCGAGCTCAAGAGAGTCGAAGGAGGAATATATTGATGGACAGGGACAGGCATCGACTGATGAGTCGGGCTCTGAAGCATCTGGGCCAGTGCCTCGGACTTAAGAAGTCGACTCACTACCCTCTGAAGGTCATGATCCGACAGCCTCGATGACCTAGAGGAGTGAGATCTTTGGCTCCGATCAGACAGCAGGGGAGATCCTGGAGCCGAATGAACGGAGCCAAGGGATGGTGACCTGGACCTCTTCCTAGTTGTCGGCTCCGAAGGTCTGGTCGGAGCCGACACGGAATTTAATACCTCGGCTCCAGCCGGAGCGAGGAACCACAGAAACTGTGGACTGAGACTCATCGGCTCCAGCCGGAGCCGATGTAGGCAGAGGTTTAGAAGCCTTAGGTCTCTGCTCAGTTGTCGGAGCCGAAGACCTAGATGCCTTGGAGGGCTTCCTGAAGACACAGTAAGGGAATCCTCTGGCTTGAGTAAGCCTCTTAAAATTAACTTATTTTTTCTTTCCTGCAGGACCCTGGGGCTGAAGCCATGGCAAACAGCACAGGAGTCCTGCAGGTGCAAAGGTCCCAGACAGTAGACACAAGAAGTGTGAGCGTCTGTCAGAGACATTTTCTGACAGCACGCATCACACTTCTTGAACTGAGACCTTTGCTTCTTTAGACATCTCAAAGGTGTAATCACACACACAGTCACAAACACACTGATTACACCCTGTCTAGTTTAACTTAAAATAAAAACAACTAGCTAGGTTTTTAAATTAAGAAAAAATAACACACACACACTCCACTAGGGAAAGAAAAAGGCCTGTAGGCCCAGGGAAGAACTTAAAGTTCTTGTGGGGAAAAAAACAGGAATTTTTAAGAAAGGGAATAAGAATTCCTCTAAACTAAGGGAAAAAAGTATAAATATTAAAATTAAAGGGGTTTTAATACACTAACTTTACAAGAAAGTCACTTACCAAGAACCGGTAGAAAACCAACACCTCGATCGCTGTAGCGGCAAACGAGATCTGAGGTAACTCTCGCCTAGCATTGTGGGATATAAGGGGAGCCTCGAGCCGGTGGAACCAACTCTCGAGCTTTTAGAGTGGCCGAGTCGGAGCCGAGGTCGGCTCCGAACCCATCCAGCAAGAATGAAGGCGAGATAGACAACTTAACATGGAATCTTCTTGATGGCTTGTCCACTTTTATGTGGCAGTATGCATCTTGAAGATCGATTGGGCACATCCAATAGTCTTTTTCCAAAAGCGGAAGGCTAGACTGTATTGTGACCATCCGGAATTTTTGTACTCTTACAAACTTGTTCAATACGCTGAGATCCAAAATTGGTCTCCAGTCCCAATTTTTCTTTGGCACCAAAAATAGTCTTGAGTAGAATACGGACCCTATCTGGTCCGGAGGGACTATTTAGATGACTTTCTTAGCTTTGATATCTCTAATGCTGCTTCTTCCCTTTCACTGGGTAGAACGTTGGATAAGTTTGTTGGGGGAGTGGGACAAAGATCGAAGGGAATATGATTACCTCTGGTTATTATCCTTTGTACCCAAGAATCGGTGGTGATGGTTAGCCAGGCAGAAGGGTACAAAGAGAAACGACCCCCAACCACTTCCAGAGGAAAGCAGTTGGGCCGCTCTTCAGGACTGCTGGTAGGACTGGCCAGGAAAGTCCCTGTTACGCAGACCCCCTCTGCCCTGAAAAGGGCATCTTCCTTGAGAGTTTCTCCCTCTGCCTCTAGGGGAGAACTCAGCCTGTGGGTCACGGAAAGGACCTGGAGACTTTTTGTACCAAATCTTCCCACTCTTCTGGTTTCTGGAGAAAGCCTGTTGAGGGGAAGAATAACAGACACCCATGGCAGAAAGGGTCTTGCCATCCTGCTCACATCTGGCCAGTGTGCATTTAACCATGGGTCTAAACAATGAAGAGGCTTCAATGTGAGCAGTGAGAAAGGAAGCCCTGAAGGGTTCCGCGAAATTACACAAGCGCATCCAGGCATGTCGTCTCAGAACAATGCCTGAACTCGACGCTCTAGCTGCTGCTCCTGATGCGTGAAGTATCCGACGCATGGAGGAGTTAGATATTGATTCAATGGTGGCTAGCTGAGAAGCCACTTTCTCATGGACATCAGACACGGCACCAGCCAAAGTTTCAGACCGCTCAGAAATTAAATTTCTTTGAAGCCTGATAAAGTGTGCCATATAGTTCAGGGACCTGATTGCAAAGGTCACTAATGGAAAAGTACACTTACCTATTCTGTCCAGAGCCCGGGACTCTGTTGGGCGGATGGATAGTCTGGCTTTCTTCTTCTGCCAGGTCCTTTTTAGTTGCGGCAGTCACCACCAAAGCATCTACAGGAAGACCTTTGGACCAATGGGGGTCAGTAGCAGGAGGGGACAATTTTATCTGGCCTCAGGCAGCCCTTGGGTGGGGTTGTCCTGCCTCAGGCAGCCCTTGGGTGGGGTTGTCCTGCCTCAGGCAGCCCTTGGGTGGGGTTGTCCTGCCTCAGGCAGCCCTTGGGTGGGGTTGTCCTGCCTCAGGCAGCCCTTGGGTGGGGTTGTCCTGCCTCAGGCAGCCCTTGGGTGGGGTTGTCCTGCCTCAGGCAGCCCTTGGGTGGGGTTGTCCTGCCTCAGGCAGCCCTTGGGTGGGGTTGTCCTGCCTCAGGCAGCCCTTGGGTGGGGTTGTCCTGCCTCAGGCAGCCCTTGGGTGGGGTTGTCCTGCCTCAGGCAGCCCTTGGGTGGGGTTGTCCTGCCTCAGGCAGCCCTTGGGTGGGGTTGTCCTGCCTCAGGCAGCCCTTGGGTGGGGTTGTCCTGCCTCAGGCAGCCCTTGGGTGGGGTTGTCCTGCCTCAGGCAGCCCTTGGGTGGCTGTCCTGCCTCAGGCAGCCCTTGGGTGGGGTTGTCCTGCCTCAGGCAGCCCTTGGGTGGGGTTGTCCTGCCTCAGGCAGCCCTTGGGTGGGGTTGTCCTGCCTCAGGCAGCCCTTGGGTGGGGTTGTCCTGCCTCAGGCAGCCCTTGGGTGGGTTGTCCTGCCTCAGGCAGCCCTTGGGTGGGGTTGTCCTGCCTCAGGCAGCCCTTGGGTGGGGTTGTTCTGCCTCAGGCAGCCCTTGGGTGGGTTGTCCTGCCTCAGGCAGCCCTTGGGTGGGGTTGTCCTGCCTCAGGCAGCCCTTGGGTGGGGTTGTCCTGCCTCAGGCAGCCCTTGGGTGGGGTTGTCCTGCCTCAGGCAGCCCTTGGGTGGGGTTGTCCTGCCTCAGGCAGCCCTTGGGTGGGGTTGTCCTGCCTCAGGCAGCCCTTGGGTGGGGTTGTCCTGCCTCAGGCAGCCCTTGGGTGGGGTTGTCCTGCCTCAGGCAGCCCTTGGGTGGGGTTGTCCTGCCTCAGGCAGCCCTTGGGTGGGGTTGTCCTGCCTCAGGCAGCCCTTGGGTGGGGTTGTCCTGCCTCAGGCAGCCCTTGGGTGGGGTTGTCCTGCCTCAGGCAGCCCTTGGGTGGGGTTGTCCTGCCTCAGGCAGCCCTTGGGTGGGGTTGTCCTGCCTCAGGCAGCCCTTGGCTGGGGTTGTCCTGCCTCAGGCAGCCCTTGGGTGGGGTTGTCCTGCCTCAGGCAGCCCTTGGGTGGGGTTGTCCTGCCTCAGGCAGCCCTTGGGTGGGGTTGTCCTGCCTCAGGCAGCCCTTGGGTGGGGTTGTCCTGCCTCAGGCAGCCCTTGGGTGGGGTTGTCCTGCCTCAGGCAGCCCTTGGGTGGGGTTGTCCTGCCTCAGGCAGCCCTTGGGTGGGGTTGTCCTGCCTCAGGCAGCCCTTGGGTGGGGTTGTCCTGCCTCAGGCAGCCCTTGGGTGGGGTTGTCCTGCCTCAGGCAGCCCTTGGGTGGGGTTGTCCTGCCTCAGGCAGCCCTTGGGTGGGTTGTCCTGCCTCAGGCAGCCCTTGGGTGGGGTTGTCCTGCCTCAGGCAGCCCTTGGGTGGGTTGTCCTGCCTCAGGCAGCCCTTGGGTGGGGTTGTCCTGCCTCAGGCAGCCCTTGGGTGGGGTTGTCCTGCCTCAGGCAGCCCTTGGGTGGGGTTGTCCTGCCTCAGGCAGCCCTTGGGTGGGTTGTCCTGCCTCAGGCAGCCCTTGGGTGGGGTTGTCCTGCCTCAGGCAGCCCTTGGTGGGGTTGTCCTGCCTCAGGCAGCCCTTGGGTGGGGTTGTCCTGCCTCAGGCAGCCCTTGGGTGGGGTTGTCCTGCCTCAGGCAGCCCTTGGGTGGGGTTGTCCTGCCTCAGGCAGCCCTTGGGTGGGGTTGTCCTGCCTCAGGCAGCCCTTGGGTGGGGTTGTCCTGCCTCAGGCAGCCCTTGGGTGGGGTTGTCCTGCCTCAGGCAGCCCTTGGGTGGGGTTGTCCTGCCTCAGGCAGCCCTTGGGTGGGGTTGTCCTGCCTCAGGCAGCCCTTGGGTGGGGTTGTCCTGCCTCAGGCAGCCCTTGGGTGGGGTTGTCCTGCCTCAGGCAGCCCTTGGGTGGGGCTGTCCTGCCTCAGGCAGCCCTTGGGTGGGGTTGTCCTGCCTCAGGCAGCCCTTGGGTGGGGTTGTCCTGCCTCAGGCAGCCCTTGGGTGGGGTTGTCCTGCCTCAGGCAGCCCTTGGGTGGGGTTGTCCTGCCTCAGGCAGCCCTTGGGTGGGGTTGTCCTGCCTCAGGCAGCCCTTGGGTGGGTTGTCCTGCCTCAGGCAGCCCTTGGGTGGGGTTGTCCTGCCTCAGGCAGCCCTTGGGTGGGTTGTCCTGCCTCAGGCAGCCCTTGGGTGGGGTTGTCCTGCCTCAGGCAGCCCTTGGGTGGGGTTGTCCTGCCTCAGGCAGCCCTTGGGTGGGGTTGTCCTGCCTCAGGCAGCCCTTGGGTGGGGTTGTCCTGCCTCAGGCAGCCCTTGGGTGGGTTGTCCTGCCTCAGGCAGCCCTTGGGTGGGGTTGTCCTGCCTCAGGCAGCCCTTGGGTGGGTTGTCCTGCCTCAGGCAGCCCTTGGGTGGGGTTGTCCTGCCTCAGGCAGCCCTTGGGTGGGGTTGTCCTGCCTCAGGCAGCCCTTGGGTGGGGTTGTCCTGCCTCAGGCAGCCCTTGGGTCGGGTTGTCCTGCCTCAGGCAGCCCTTGGGTCGGGTTGTCCTGCCTCAGGCAGCCCTTGGGTCGGGTTGTCCTGCCTCAGGCAGCCCTTGGGTCGGGTTGTCCTGCCTCAGGCAGCCCTTGGGTCGGGTTGTCCTGCCTCAGGCAGCCCTTGGGTCGGGTTGTCCTGCCTCAGGCAGCCCTTGGGTCGGGTTGTCCTGCCTCAGGCAGCCCTTGGGTCGGGTTGTCCTGCCTCAGGCAGCCCTTGGGTCGGGTTGTCCTGCCTCAGGCAGCCCTTGGGTCGGGTTGTCCTGCCTCAGGCAGCCCTTGGGTCGGTTGTCCTGCCTCAGGCAGCCCTTGGGTTGTCCTGCCTCAGGCAGCCCTTGGGTCGGTTGTCCTGCCTCAGGCAGCCCTTGGGTCGGGTTGCCCTGCCTCAGGCAGCCCTTGGGTCGGGTTGCCCTGCCTCAGGCAGCCCTTGGGTCGGGTTGCCCTGCCTCAGGCAGCCCTTGGGTCGGGTTGCCCTGCCTCAGGCAGCCCTTGGGTCGGGTTGCCCTGCCTCAGGCAGCCCTGGTCGGGTTGCTGCCTCAGGCAGCCCTTGGTCGGGTTGCCCTGCCTCAGGCAGCCCTTGGGTCGGGTTGCCCTGCCTCAGGCAGCCCTTCGGTCGGGTTGCCCTGCCTCAGGCAGCCCTTCGGTCGGGTTGCCCTGCCTCAGGCAGCCCTTCGGTCGGTTGTCCTGCCTCAGGCAGCCCTTCGGTCGGTTGTCCTGCCTCAGGCAGCCCTTCGGTCGGTTGTCCTGCCTCAGGCAGCCCTTCGGTCGGTTGTCCTGCCTCAGGCAGCCCTTCGGTCGGTTGTCCTGCCTCAGGCAGCCCTTCGGTCAGCCGGATTCCAAAGTCTGGGTCCGGTGTCGGCTGATGTCGCCCTTTTCCCTGACGTCAGAGCGCCTGGGGTATAAAAGCGCCAGCCGACGCCATCTTCCTCAGTTTTTCTTGCCCCAGATGCCAGGTGCCCTCTAAAGAAGGCTAAACTTTGGAGAAATTAATAAATTCCAAACATGCACAGCAATTAAAAACAAATACACCATAAAAGATAACCCCAGCTAGCTAAAATGAGGGATAGGAACACAAAGAATACCACAGAGGGGTAGGAGGGAGGGAAAACCTGACTGCAGATGCATACCTATCGGACATCTACATTTATGGTAGGTACAAAACTGTACTATGTCCTTCAAGGATGCATCTGCAGTCCTTACATATGGGTAGAATACCATAGCCAAGCTGGGAGTGGTAGGACCTAAGAAAAAGATGGTGTACCAAACATGCCCTGCAGGACTGCAGTAGCAAAGCCTGCTCTGGATCTGGAATATAAAGGCAAGTTGTAATGCTTGGAAAATGTATGCACAGAGCTCCATGTAGCAGCTTCTAAAATGTCCTTTGTAGCCACCCCTCTTAAAAAGGCTGTGGAGGTGACTGTTGCTCTGGTGGAATGAGGTCTAATGTTAGCTGGCACAGCTTTTCCATGAAAAGAGTAACAGAATCGAATGCAATTTCCTATCCATTTTGAAATTGTTTGTTTGGAAAATGCTTTTCCTTGTACACCAGCAGCATATGCTACAAACAGTTGGTCAGTCTTTCTCTAAGTCTTAGTTCTGTCCAAGTAGTAGCGCAACTGTCTGTGAATGTCCAGGGTATGCAGAAGTTTCTCTCCTTTATTTTGTGGATTTGGAAAGAAAGTAGGCAGGTGGATAGCTTGGTTCAGTGAGACCCTGGATACCACCTTTGGCATGAATGAAGGATTGTTTCTCAAAGAGACTCTGTCCTGATGGAAAATTAGAAATGGTTGTACAGCCATGAGGGCCTGTAACTCAGATACTCTTCTTGCTGAGGTTATGGCCAGAAGGAAGGCAGTCTTCCAAGACAGGAATTGTAATTCTGAAGATGCTGCTGGTTCAAATGGAGGTAGAGTTAATTTTTCCAACATGAAGTTAAGGTCCCATGAAGGCACTGGTGGTTTCCTTGGAGGGTTGATGTTTTTTATCCCTCTTAGAAACTGCCTTAGCAGAGGATGAGAAAATACAGGTGGATCAGTGTTGTACTCTGCTGAAGCATGAATTTTTATGGATGAATAAGAAAGGCCATTATGGAGCATTTCAGCCAAGTATTCAAGGATATGTGGAATGCTCATCACTGTCGGATCCTGACCCTTTTTGGTGCTCCAGGTTCGAAATCTTTTCCATTTTGCTGAATATGCCTTTCTTGTGGAAGGCTGCCGAGCTTCCATGATGATATCCTTTACCCTCTTGGATAGTTTATCCTGGCGAGGAGTCAAGGTATTTAACAGGCTGTCAGCTGCAAGGTTTTTAGGCTGGAGTGCTGAGTTTTGTAATTGTGCTGTGTCAGAAGAAGTGGCCATTGTGGTACAGGCAACGGTTTTGCGCGTGACATGCTCTTTAACAGTGGGTACCAGTGTTGTCTTGGCCAGTCTGGAGCTATCAATCACTTTTGGTTGCTCTGTCCTGATCTTCAGTAAGACCTTGGTCATTAACGGAAGAGGTGGGAATGCATATACTGTTAGAGCATTCCAGCTGAAGGAGAGGGTGTCCACTTTCCATGCTTGAGGATGGTATGTCCTTGTGCAGAATTTCTTCAGTTGATGGTTGTGGGGGGAGGCAAAAAGATCTATGTCCGGCCTTCCCCATGATTGTGCTATCTGAAGAAAAATGTCTGGATGCAACATCCATTCATGTGGCTCCATGGTGTTTCTGCTTAGGCTGTCAGCCAGTACATTGTCCTTTCCTGGTACGAACTGGGAATGCAGCTCTATATTGAGTTTTAGGGAAAGTTCCCAAAGATTCATTGCCAGCCTGCAAAGAGGGTAGGAATGGGTACCTCCTTGCTTGTTTATGTACCACATAACTGTGGTATTGTCTTGTCTATTAGCAGGTGACCTTGATGCAGGAAATGTTCGAAGGCCTCGACTGAATGCATCACTGCCAGCATTTCCTTTTGATTGATGTGCAGGCGCAATTCCTTTTGTGTCCATTGCCCTTGAATACATCTGTCCTTCATGTGCGCTCCCCATCCATGGTCTGAGGCGTCCGTTGTAATGGTTTGGCTGATATGTGCCTTGCTGAAAGGCAGGCCCATGTCTGACTGGCTTGCTTGTGCCCACCACATAAATTCCTTTTGAAGGCATGGAATGAGGGGGATCAAAGTTTCTAGACTGTGACTGTGTTGAGACCATAGACTCCTTAGGTATCATTGTAGTTTCCTCGTATGCAGCCTTGCTTGTGGAATCAGAAGAATGCAAGATGCCATGAAACCCAGGGCCTGCAGGATTTTCCTTGCAGTCAGCTGGGTTTGTGTTGTCAGATTTCTGAAATAATCCGGTAATTGTTCTTGTTTTTCTTCTGTGAGAAAAGCCATTTGGGTGTTTGTATCCAGCTTTGCACCCAGAAAAATTATTCGTTGGGATGGAACTAGTCTTGATTTCTGAATGTTGACTGTGTATCCCAAGGCCTGTAGTAGGCGGATGGCATAGTCCAAGTGTTTTGCCAATGTTTGTTGGCTGTCCGCTTGTATAAGGCAGTCGTCCAGGTATGGGTATATTTGAATCCCCTGAAGTCTGCAATGTGCAATTACTGATGCCAAGCATTTCGTGAATACTCTGGGTGCAGTAGATAAGCCAAAGGGCAATGCTGAGAATTGATAATGCTCTGAACCTGCAAGAAATCTGAGGTGTCTTCTGCAACTTTGTCTGATAGGGACATGCAGGTATGCCTCCTTGAGGTCTAGAGTTACCAGCCAGGACCCCCTGCCCAGCATGGGAAGGAGTTGCTGTAAGGTCAGCATTTTGAATTTTGGCACGATGAGATAAGTATTCAGTGCGGACAAGTCCAGAATAGGCCTCCATTGCTTTTCTTTTCTTGGAACAAGGAATAGTCTGGAATAAAATCCTTGGCCTTGTTCTGTGTAAGGAACCTTCTCTATTGCCTTCATTTGTAGTAGTTTGGAAATTTGCTTGAAAGCCTCTGCCCTTTGATTTGGTGGCAGGTTTGGTATGCCTTGTCTTTTTGGTAATGTATGAAAATGGAATCTGTATCCTTTGTCTATTATTTGCAGTATCCATTTGTCCTTTGTAATACTGTGCCAATTTTCTGAGAATAAAGATAGCTTTCCACCCAAAGGTGCTTCCAATTGAGCCCTGGTTGGTGGAGTCAAAGTCAAGTCATTGAGTTTGTCCTTGTGCAGTAGTTGTAGGTCCTGCACTACCTCTCTGGTTAGGAGGCTGCCATTGACGTCCTCTGTAGGAGCCTCGAGCTTGCCCCCTACCTCTGGCACACCTGTTTTTGCCTCTTTGAAATCTGTCTGGAAAGGACCAATTCTTAGAAGGCCAATTTCTGCTGAATCTTGGTGGTTGGACCTGGAGAAAATCTTTGACTGTTTGTACTGATTTAGCCTTTTCCTCAAATTTCTTTAAGACCTCTTGAGCCGTGGAACCAAATAACTTTTGTTTTTCCAGTGGTGCATCCAGAAGCTTTGCTTTAACATGATCTGGCAGAGTTTGTTCCTTCAGCCAAGCATGTCTACGTATGACTGCACCTGTCATTGCTGACCTACGTGAAGCTTCCAATGCATCATAACCACACTGTAAGGAATGGTTGCTAACCTGCTGAGAGTTATGCACCAGATCCTGAAGCGCCTTGCGGTCTAGGGGTTCAGGCAAGGTTAGTTTTTTTATGCAATTCATCTAACAGATACTCTTGATACTGTATCATATGGAACTGACAATTTAATGCTCTCATAGAAAGTGTGGAAGTATACACTTTTGTACCCCATCTCTCTAAAGCCCTGGATTCCCTTTCAGAAGGAAGTGGATTCTTGGCAGTGGTGGTTGTAACCCCTTTAGGGCCCTGGGAAATAGTTTCTGGGTCAGCAGAGTGGCCCTTGTAAAGGTATAGATGTGAGTCTGGGACCCTGTAGTACCTGTCAGGTTTGACAGGAGCCGGAGGAAGGGAGTCAGGGGAAATACTAGACTCAGAGTACACATCTTCTATAACATTTAAAACAGGAGGAATAGCCAAAGGTCTATGCTGAGGTAAATGTAAAAAAGTCCTTAACCTCTTCCTGGAATCAGAGAATTCCTGGCCTTGCCATTTGAAATGCTCTCTCATGGAGTGAAGGGTTTCCCCAAAGGAAAACTCTTCAGGGGGGGAGGCTGAGGGAATAGATTCCTCTGCATCAGAATCCTCATAGGCCGGAAGGGCCTCCTCCATGTAGTCTGAAAGGGCAGAGTCATCTGAGGCCTCATCAGAAGACTGGGGATCTGTCTGCTCAACCCTGGGCATTTTGCCTGGAGGTGGTTGAGAGCCCCTGTGTGGATGTGGTTGAGAGCCCCTGATTAAGGAAATAAGGTCTTCAGCCAAACTTAAAATTTGTGAACCTGTAGTGGATCCCTGAGGTATAGCCTTGGGAGGGAGAGATTTTGGCTGTTTAGCAGCTTTAGCCCATGTAAAGGCCTTAATGGACATGGATACAGGAGGCCTGGCTGCCCCACGTGCTGGAGTAGTTTTATCAACAGAAATGGTGTCTGATATTTCCTGAGAACCGGTTTCAGACGGAAATTCTATGACCGACTCAGTGATGGCCTCCGGTACTGAAGTTACCGGCTGAGCGGTGTCGTCGGTCGGAAGCAGTAGAGATTCGGCTTCAGTAGAGACCGAAACACTCGCGGTAGGCCTAGGCGTGGAGTCGGCCGAAACCGCGGACCGCGTGTGTCGGTCCTTATCCTTACGTTTTTTGGGTAAATGAGCTGTCGGAAGCTCCGACGGCATGATATAACTGAAATTTTCCCCAAATAATTCCTCTGCAAACTCTGCCCGACGCCTAAGAGTGCGTTTATTGAAGGAAGCACAGGCTGAACAGGCCGAGACGTCATGGTCTGGGCCTAGGCAGGGTAAGCAGTAAGAGTGGAAATCCTTATGAGGTATTTGTTTCCCCACAAGATAAACAATTATTAACTTTAACCGTTTGATCTGACATCGGCTGAGGCAAGAAAGAGTCCCCAACGGGGTACTTAGCTTTTTTGAAGACTTCGGTAGCTGAAATCACAGGAGCTGGCCGACCGGCACTTGCGAACTGCTTCTGCTTCGGGCACCGCGGGGCAAGAAAGACTGAGGAAGATGGCGTCGACTGACGCTTTTATACCCCAGGCACTCTGACATCGGGGAAAAGGGCGACATCAGCCGACGCCGGACCCAGACTTTGGAATCCGGCCGACCGAAGGGCTGCCTGAGGCAGGACAACCCATACGTAAGGACTGCAGATGCATCCTTGAAGGACATCTCGGTACCGAAGTTGTCGTCTGCGCTAAGCCTGGAACCGAAAATATCGGTGTCAATAACCGAACTGTCGGTGCTGAGAGGGTAGTCGGTGTCAGGTAAGTTGTCGGAACCGAAACAACAATGGGCGTCGAAAAATCCATCGACGTCGTAACAGTCCGCATCAACTGGACAGTCGGTGCCGGTAAAGAAGTCTGAACAGAGGAGCACCTCAGTACTGACACGGTAAAGGACACGCTAGTTAGTGCCGAAGTCACAGATGGCACCGATGGCCTCATTGCCAAAGGTCTAGGCACTGAAAGCATTGGAGCCGAAGTCAAATCCGAAGTGGAAAGCTGAGCTTTCTTGGGTCTCTGTTCGTGAGAGTCTCCAGCAGGGGACGAAGGAAGAGACTTGGCCTTAAAATGTTCATCACTCTTCTTATGGTACCTTGGAGGGGTTGAATACTCCGACCCAGAAATAGCCTCTGAAAAAAGAGATTTAAGTAGCTCCTTCAATATCAATTAATTTTTACGCTCAATCAACATCCTGTTAGAGAAATTCTTACAAATCGCACAGGGCGGGTCAACTGTCAAATGAAGCACACCCAAGCAATAGACACACTGGGAATGTGCATCTAAAGTAGGTAGTTTATGGCCAAAATCTGAACATCTTTTAAATCCTGGACTACCTTTTTTTTTTATCTACCATGTTAGAAAGAACAAAAAAAAATAAAAAAAGCAAAAAAAATTACAAGTGTACAAGAATTAAAAGAAAGAAAGAACAATCCATGGTAAAAAAAAAAAAAAAAAAAAAAAAAAAATAAAGTAAATGAGGAAAGGAAATGAAAAATACAAGAAAAGAATAGAAAAAAAAGCGATAAATAAGGTAGAAAACTATCTATAAACTTTTTTCTGAAATTAGTTATGATGAAAAATATCTGAGATAAGTAGATAGAAACGGGAATTAAAAAGTTATTAGCGAGAGTTTTTGTAGGAGACGCTGGGAAGATGGTTAGCCGGTCGGAACTGACCCACAACGTAAAAGAATGAATGGATTAACAAATGAGGATTAACAATATGGATGGCCATGGTGGCTGAAACTCAGACGCCTTTGCACTTCTTCTTTGAAGTGATGGATAGGAAGTCCAAAGTTTCGGAATTTTAGAGGCTCTAGCAGCACAGCCTGCAAAAGGGGAAGGGGCGTGTCTTCTAGTACTAAGTTAAGCTCCCAGGCAGGAGTGGGGCAGGAGGGAGCTCTAAATTGTTAGCTTAGCTCCCTCCCTGTCCGAACTGTTTGACCAGCAGAGAGGAAAGAGGGTGGCTTCAGTATTGTAATGAGGCAGAGGTGAGCAGAGCATCTTAATAGAAGAGAGGGGGTAGGCCTTGTGAGCAGCTCGGCTAGGTAATCTAGGACAGAGAGAGGGGTCGATGCCAGTGCCCAGGCGGCACCTGCTGTCAGACGCATAAAAGTCGGGTACCACGCTGGAGTGGCCAGTCTGGAGTTTCCCTTCTCTTTGAAGTGTTGTCAGGTTTTTTGTCCTGTGTTCAAGGCATTTGTCCTGGCCTCCAGTGCCATCTGGAAACAGTGTGCCTTTTTCTTCGAGGTGCATGTGTCTTTCTCCTTGGGCAAGCTTCCAGGAAAGGAGCATCCATTTGCTCGTTATGCCAGCCCACATGTGCATCTCTGGTGGCTGCCCATGCAGATAACTGGCAGAAGCTATGGATCTGGATAACCTCATCAATGAGTAGTGTCAGGGTTTGGTCTGCAACTCCCTCCAGGTGATCCGGGATATCGGATCCTCTTGCGTACTGGACCCCAGCTATCCATCAGGCGAGGTTTGGAATTTTCACTCTCAGACTATGGATCAGATCCCATCTCCATAATCAGATATGGTTTGCCCTGCATCCTATCACACTATCGATCAGCTCCCCCTCCTTCCATAATGCTAACGACCATCTACATGACCTCAGAGGGCGCCTGCAATGCCCAAAGGGATCCCCTAAGACGATACAATAAGTACATAATCACTAAATCTGGAATGGGAAGTACATATTTCTCAGCATGAAAGTGGATAGGCTCCCCAGCTGACTGGATGGAACGAGGAGTCATGGAAGACCTGAATCGGGGGTGGCCATCATGGAAGGCTCTGTATAGTAGAGGGGGACGCCCCCTGCTTCCTGAATGAAGCATATGGAAGGATGTAGAGGCACAGGGTGGCTGCTGATGAAGCCTCAGTGAAGTGCAACTTGTTAAATCCATACAAGGAGGAGATGAAGCCCAAGTGGCTGCTGAACAAATGTCATCCATAATGAGAACAGAATACAATGAGAAATAGCTCTGAGAAAAGAACTTTCTAAAGAGTTTACCCAGATTGAATCAAGGGCCTCCCAGAGGCTTGGTAACAATTGAATGCGACCCCAAATTGAGTTTGACAAAGAAAATGGAAACTGGCCTGTGAAGATCCAAAGAAAAAAAGAAATGAACAACGGTCTGATTGCCTATTGACCAGTTGTCCTAGAGTTCGAACTTGTCTTTGTACTTAGCTCAGGAATGCAGCTTAGATCGCTTGATTTTTGATATTTCCTGAAGCTACCTTAGGGTTTAAGGAGAAAGATTGAATAAGGCTTAGGGCCGGGTTGGGCCTGAAGAAAAATAAGGCGGTAGCCATTCTAACAGCACTCCTGGCTGAAAAGAGGTCTTAAGCAAAGAGCTGGTGAAACTCTGAAGTAAAAAGAGGTTCTCCACGGGGGGACGTCAAGGCCTGAAGTACTGGAGCAAAAAGGTGCCTGAAAGAACTGATTGGGGAACTTAGCAGACATAAACTTTTAAAGGGGTTTTGCACATGACTGAGAGGAAGGGCTTCCAGTGAAAGGTGACTGAGAAACATGAGATATGGCCAGCTTACAGATTCACGTAGGAAGCTGGCTCAACCATTACCAGGGGAACCGTAGGAAGATCTAGAGAAGGTTAAGCCACCCAGGAAGGATCTAGCTGAACCTTTGCCTGCCCAAATGGGCTGGTGCTAGGCTTTATTGCTCTCCAAAAGAATGGGAAGGGCTTTTTGGTAGAGGGGATGAGTCCTAGGGAGGAGTGGGGATGCCGAGCATATGGCCAGTCTGGGGGACGCTGTCCAGGAGCTGAATTGGCTGGTAGAATCGGAGCAGGATAGTTCGGACGGGTGTTGGAGGAGACGAGGTTGTGATCTCACTGGAAATGGTGGATAGGTAGAAATTGGTGTCTGTCGGTGGCCTGGACGGGCTGTAAGGAGGCCAGATGCACCAGAACAGAGAGGCTTCTGGAGAAGAGCTTCCTGCATCAGAATCAGGCCAGAGAGCGAAATAGGGGATCCAGTAGCATCAGAGAGAAGGGGCATGAGAATCAGAGTTCTACCAGAAGAGCTAAGGGAGGGAAGCGACTTGGCATTTGGGGAAAAAGAAGCAAAAAGAGATAAGCAAAGGGGACGAGGTGAGGAGCTAAGATACGCTTCGCTACTGTGGAAGCTACAGAGACACTGTCGCACGGGAGAGAATGTCAGATTGAGGGAGTTGAGCTGAGAATTCTTGGAGAGAATGGTGCCTGGAGAAATGTCCAGAAAGCCTGTGGGTCTGTTACCAGAATATGCGTTGACACAGGAAAGCCGCTTCCCTACAAAGCGCTGGGTCACCCTCATTGTTGATGTACCCTTGGTAAGACCTTGTTGATGTTTGTTGAATCGCAGACTGTTTCCTGATTGAAGGAGGGGCTGAAGGTTGTAGTAACCAAAGGCTTGCCTGCCCCATTTCCAGAACCTCATTTCCAGAATAAGTCTCTGACAACAGGGCTCTGGAGGAGGCCCGTGCGCCTCAAGTGGTGGACACGCACCCCAAAGGCCCCCCCCCCACAGGCGGGAAGCGCCCGAGAGGGGAGGTGGAGGGAGGGGCACAAAGGGGCGCCCCTGAAGGAATGGAGAGAGAGATGCCACCACCAGAAGAGACTTGCTGTAAGCTTTGCTGATTGCAAGGGATGAGACAGGAGAGGAGAGACCCTGAAGTGTGCCATTGAAGCACCCTCGCGATATCCAAGCTGGCGGCGGAGGGCGTGTAAAAAAATCGCATAGACCCTAGACCCTAGCGCAGGATCAGGATCAGGTGTTGGAGCTGGTGAGAAGGGATGGCCCGCACCTGGAGTCGCAATTCTGAACCATATGTCGTTGTGAGAAGGCTTAAAAAATTATGTCCAACCTGTCTGGCTCCTAAATATTATTTTATTGGAAACCAGGTTGGGGACTTCTTTCTATGTTTATCGGGATGCCTTTTGAGCCTAGACGCTAAGAAAGGAAGTCTTTGCCAAAAGAGAGTAGATGCCTTGTTGGGGCGGTGAGAAGCCAGTCGTCTAGGTACGGAAAGACCTGCACCCCCTGAAGCCTAAGGTGGGCCGCAACCACTGCTAACACTTTTGTGAACACCCTGGGGGCTGTGGTGAGACCAAAGGGAAGGACCCTGAACTGGTACCTCCTGGATCGTCTGTCCATCAGAATGTGGTAGTACGCGTCCTTGAGGTCTATAGAGCACATCCAGTGATTCTCCCCTAGGAGGGGGAGGATGGACTGCAAAGTGACCATCCGGAACTTCTCTTTGGGAACTGACAGGTTCAACAGGGACAGGTCTAGAATGGGTCTTAGGTCCCCCGTCTTTTTTGGCACTAAAAAGAACCTGGAGTAGAACCCTGATCCGATCTGGTCTCGGGGGACGGGCTGGATGGCTCTTTTTCAGCAGATGGCCAATTTCTGCTGAAGCGGCCTCCCTCTGATTGGGTGGAACATCGGGGAGGATTTTTAACTTTGGGACATGAAGAAAGGGGATCTTGTAACGTCTGGATATAATCCGGAGTACCCAGCGGTCTGATGTAACGGACTCCCATGCCGCTAGGTGCTCCGAGAAATGTCCCCCGACTGCCTCCAGAGTGGAGCAGTCGGGCAACCCCTCAGGGTTGCTGCGTGGGCCGTTCAGAGAAAGGTTCCCTGGACCCAAAGTTCCTGGGAGCCCCTCTGCCCCTAGGGCGGCGTCCTCCCTGTCCTCCTCTGTCGCGGAAGGACTGGTTGTCCGGAGCGGGTTGGGAATGCTGCGGCTTCCGGAACCACATCTTCTTCTGGCCCTTTTGGTTCCTAGAGTAGGACCTCTGGAGAGAAGCGGACTCCAATGGCAGACAGCATCTTCCCGTCCTTCTCGCTCTGAACAAAGGTATCGCGAACCGTCTTGCCAAAAAGGGCAGAACCGTCAAAGGGGGCGTTCGAGAATGACGCCTTGAAGGGCTCCGTAAAATCGCAGTGGCGGAGCCAGGCCTGCCATCTTGTGACTAGGCCCGCTCCTGCAGCTCTAGCGGCTCCCTCAGTAGCGTGGGAAAGTAACCGCATAGAGGTGTTAGTCACAGAACGAAGAGTGGCCATACGGGTGGAGTGCATAAGTTTGTCCTCCTCCGATATGGACTCTGGGGGGGATGCAGCGTATTCATTGATAAGATCGCGCTGCATCCTAATGACGTGTGCCAAATAGTTGAGCGCCCTTACTGAGAAGGTTGCTGAACTAAAGATTCACTTCCCCAAACGATCCATCATCCAAGACTCCTTGCTCGGGGGATGGACTGAGGGACTCTCCTGGGAGAGTTCCCTCTTAGTGGCTGCTGCCGACAACATGGCATCTACCAGGGGACCTTTGCTCCAGTGGGCACGGTCAGCAGGGGGGCTAAGGATCCTATCGGGCCTCTTAGGGATTGGCTCCACAGTGTCCGGGTCCCTCCACGCCCTGGTGGTAATAAGGTCCACCAGGGGGTCGGCAGGAGGGGACACCCAAGAGGTAGTCGGGCCCGCTTCAAATGCCTCTAAGAACACTGACTCGTCTGAGGAAGACTTTGGGGCAGACCACCCCCCTCTAATCCGTAACATTTCCATGATGTCTCCGAAGGAGACATCCTCAGGGGGTGATCTTGGGGAGCCTTCCCCTTCCTCCAAGTCAGTGTCTTCGGTCAAAGAGTCGGGGGAGTCTATGTGCCTCCTCTTACACGAATGCTTGCGAGGTGCTTCCTCGGGGGGGCTGTCAGAGGAGCCCTCACCAGCAATGTCCAGAACCACAGGAACTGCTTGGGGCAGTGAAGCGGGCTGTCCCAGTGGCCGGGTGATGGAAGCCTGGCCCAGAGCAGATGGAGTGCGGGAAGGAGCCGAAGCAAGGGCTGGGGGTCCGGATGCCCTCAACAGAGCCCTCTCCACTACATCAAAAGCAGAGGGGGAGCCAGCCTCGACAATAGGATCCGAAAGTCGGCTCCCCCTCGGATCCGATGAGCAGATCGGAGCCGGCGCTGAGCCCCTCGGATCCGAGGGACCAGTGTGCTCCGACAAGGACAGCGCCGAAGGCACACTGAGTCCCTCGGATCCGACAGACTCGAGGGCAGGGTCGGATCCGAAGTACCCAGTACTGTCGGCGCCGACCCACCAGCGGCTCCGAACCCGGGTAGTGGGTCGGAGAAGGAGCAATGGGCTTAAAAAAGGTGCTGTAGTAGCAGTTCCTAACTGTCCGCCTGAATCAGACAGTCGTCCAGGTATGGGTGAATTTGAATTTTTCTCTGCCTGCAGTATGCAATGGCTGAATCCATGTACTTTGTGAATACCCTGGGCGCAGTAGATAAGCCAAAGGGAAGTGCAGAGAAAGTACAGTTATGTACACTTACCATAAATGTAGAAGTTAGTGTATTCACTATTGCAGTCATCACACTTGGGTTATCTGCCTACAGGTAGCCCTCAGTTGGCCCGAAAACCAGAGTCTTGGGATTTCTGCATTGGATGCTGTTGCTTCTTCCTTAACGTCAGGGTGTATAAAACATGCAGGTGACGCGATTACATCAGTTTTTCTTGTCCTAGATGTCAGGAACCCCGAAAATAGGAAGCAATTACGTGGTGTGGAAGACTTCCAGTAAAAAAGTAAATACCACTGCAATAAAATATGGCCAAAAAAAGGATAGCTAGAAAGCATAGAAAAGTCAGGGGGCTGGAGGGAGGTAACCAGGAGTGCAACAGTGAATACATTCGAACATCTACATTTATGGTAAGTGTACACAACTGAACTATGTTCTTCATGTTATACTGTTGCAGTCACATGTGGGTAGATTCCCAAAGCTGAGGAAGGGTGAAGGCAGTCAAGAAGTATTAGCAAGGGCTAGCAGGCCTTGTAAGACTGCTGTAGCAAATCCAGCTCTGAATTTAGAAAAAATAGGCAAGTGGAAATGCTTGGTGAAGGTGTGTATGTCCCTGGTAGGGACTCCCCTGAGAAATGCTGCAGAGGTTGAGGTAGCCCTTGTGGAATGGGTTCTGATCCCCTGTGGGGTAGGTTTTCCATGGTGTTTGTAGCAGAAATGGATGCAGTGTGCTATCCATCTGGAAATGGTTTGCTTTGAAATAGCCTTATCCTCTGCCCCCGAAGCAAAGCTGACTAGCAGCTGGTCAGATTTTCTGAAAGGTTAAGTCCTGTCAAGGTAGAACCTGAGCTGTCTGTGCAATTCCAAGGAGTGCAGGATCCTTTCCCTTTTATTCTGAGGATTAGGAAAAAAGGTTGGTAAATGGATGGATTGGTTTAAAGCCACAAAGGATACCAACCTGGGCATAAATGATGGGTTAGCCCCGAGGGAAACCCTGTCCGCATGGAAGATAATGAAAGGTTCACAGTCATAAGGGCCTGTAAACTCAGACACTCTGCTCGCTGAAGTGATGGCTAAAGTAAGTCTGTTTTCCAAGAGAGGAATTTTAATTCTGCTGTAGCAGCAGGCTCAAAAGGGGGACGTGTGAGCTTCTCTAGTACAAAGTTAAGGTCCCAGGCAGGAGTGGGAGCTCTCCTCGGGGGTCTTGAATAGTTAGCTCCTCTCAGGAACTGTTTGACCAGAGGGTGAGAGAAGAGGGGTGGCTCAGTATTGTAATGAGCTGAGATGGCGGAAGTATGAATCTTTATTGATGAGAAGGATAGGCCTTTGTGGAGCAACTCTGCTAGATAATCTAGGATATTAGATACGGTGGACACGGCTGTGTCCTTTCCCCGAGACTGGCTCCAAGAAAGTGCAGTTGTGTACACTAACCATAAATGCAGATGTTAGTGTGTATTCACTGTTGCAGTCATCACATTTGGGTTATCTGCTTGCAGTAGCCCTCAGTCGGCCTGATTATCAAAGTCTTGGGTCCTGTGTTGGTTGCAGTCTCATCTTCCATGACATCAGGTAGTCAGGGGTATAAAGCATGCAGTCGACGCCATTATATCAGTTTTTCTTGCCCCAGATGTCAGGTGCTCCCATAATGGGAAGCAATTACATACAAGGTCACACCTCCAACAAAAAAGCAAATACACCAAAAAGCTTTAAGCATAATAAACTAAGAATAGAGATATAGTCAATAGAAGTCAAGGGTCTGGAGGGAGGGTAACCAGGACTGCAACAGTGAACACACAAACATCTACATTTATGGTAAGTGTACACAAATGTACTATGTTCTTCGCGTTTCACTGTTGCAGTCATCTCGTTTGGGTAGATTCTCAAAGCTAAGGCTGGGAGGAGGTAATTAGCATTAAGACCAGCTACAAGGCCCTGCAAGACTGCAGTGGCAAACCAGCTCTGGATTTAGAAAAAAATTGGCAAGTGGTAATGCTTGGAGAAGGTATGTAGAGAACTCCAGGTAGCAGCTTCTAGGATGTCCCTGGTAGGGAAACCTCTGAGAAAGGTTGTAGAAATAGATGCAGCCCTGGATGAATGTGGTCTAATCCCCTGTGGGGTAGGTTTTCCATGGTGCTTATAGCAGAAATGAACGCAGTGGCCTATCCACTTAGAAATGGTTTGCTTTGAAATGTCTTTCCTCTCTGCCCCTGCAGCAAACGCAACCAGCAGCTGTTCAGATTTCCTGAGAGGTTTAGTCCTGTCCAAGTAAAATCTACGTTGTCTGTGCACGTCCAATGAGTGCAGTATTCGTTCCCCTTTGTTCTGTGGATTAGAAAAGGTTGGCAAATGAATGGACTGATTAAGGGCCATACTGGATACAACCTTGGACATGAAGGATTGACTGGTCCTGATGATCACCCTGTCTGCATGAAAGATGATGAAAGATGATGAAAGGCTCCACTGTCATGAGGGCCTGTAACTCAGACACTCTTCTTGAAGTGATGGCTAGAAGGAAGGCTGTTTTCCAAGAAAGGAATTTCAATTCTGCATTTAAAGCTGGTTCAAAAGAAGGGAGAGTGAGTTTTTCCAGTACAAAGTTGAGGTCCCAGGCTGGAGTAGGAGCTCTTCTGGGTGGACTTAAGTTTATGGCCCCTCTGAGGAACTGCTTCAACAGTGGATGAAAGAAGAGGGGTGGTTCTGTACTGTAATGAGCTGAAATGGCTGAGGCAAGAATTTTGATGGAGGAAAAGTAAAGGACCATTTGAAGCATCTCAGTTAAGTGTTGAAGAATCTGAGGTAAACTGGGCGCTGCTGTGCCCATCCCGAGTTTGGCTCCAGGAATAGAATCTTTTCCATTTTTCGGCATAGGATTTTCTAGTACTAGACCTCTTTTCCTCCACAATGACATCCATCACTTCTTTACTGAGGGATGGTAATGGAGAGATCAGGTAATTAAACAGGCTGCCTGGTTCAAGGTTTGAAGCTGTGGGTGCAGAATCTGGCCCTCCTGCTGGGACAGCAGGGTAGGGGTCTGAGGCAGGTGCCATGGTGCCAGCAGTGACACTTTGCAAGAGGGGGTATACCAGTGTTGGCGTGGCCAGTCTGGTGCAATCAGTATTGTCCTTGGTTTGTCCTGTTTGATCTTTAGTAGTACGTTGGAGAGGAGAGGCAGAGGGCGAGGGCGAAAGGCATAAACTGATAGGTTTTTCCAGGTGAAGGACAGGGCATCCACTTTCCAAGCTTGTTTGTGGGGAGTATTGTGCAAAATTTGTCCAATGGGTAGTTCTGGGGGGAGGAACACAGGTCTATCACTAGGCTTCTCCATTTGTTTCCCAACATGTTGAATATCTTTGGTTCCAGTTTCCACTCATGTGGGTCCATGAGATTTCTGCTTAGGTCATCTTACAGTGTATTTAGCTTTCCTGGCAGAAATTGAGCCTGCAGGTGCACTTGGTAGCTCAAGGCTGTGTTCCACAGAGCCATGGCTAGTCTGCAGAGAGGGTATGAGTGGGTTGCTCCCTGCTTATTTAAGTACCACATAACAGTGGTGTTGTCTAAATTGTCCTGGAAGAATGTGGTCCTTGAAGGCTGTCCGAGCATTCTGTACAGCTAAAAAGAAGTTATGTACTTACCATAATGTTCCATGTGAGGTGTTCATCTCGCCTTTGTTCTTGCACACGGGTTCGGAGCCGATCCTCGGCTCCGAGTCGGCCGCATCGCAAAGCTCTGCATCTTAGAGAAGCTCGAGACCAGACTATATCCCATAATCCTCCCTGCTATTCCTCAGATCTAGTTTATAGAAACCAGACCGCTAATCATCACCTTGGTGCAAGACGTACACATTCACACGGTTATCCATGAACATCCTCTGACTATAATAAGTAATGCCTATGGGCGGTGAACTATATTCTAATGAGGACACAGACCAATGAACCCTAGAAAGGGGTAAGAAAATCCTGACCAGACTAGTCTTACCTGTTTTTCCATAACGTGAAGGGGGGGAAGGGAGGGAATGTAAGAACAAAGGCGAGATGAACACCTCATATAGAACGTTATGATAAGTACATAACTTCTTTATGTGAAAGTGTTCAATCTCGCCGTTTGTTCTTACACACGGGTAGCGTCCCTAGCTCCATCACCCTGGGTGACTCATGGAAGAACGTTCCTGAGCACAGTGGAACCAAAGGATGCCCTGTCCTTGGAGGCCCTGTCAACCTTATGAGTGATAAATGTATGAGGTTTAGCCCAGGTAGCTGCTGCACAAATCATGTCCAAAGGTAAGCGAGCTGCATGAGCCAAGGAAGTGGAAACGGACCTGGTAGAATGAGCCTTAGGCTTGAAAGGTAATGACTGATTCGAAATGGAGTACACAAATTCTATACAATCTGAAAGCCATTTAGATAAGGTACGTTTCGTGATTGCCATACCCTTTTTGTTGTCTGCAAACGAAACAAACAGCTGATCTGACTTTCTGTGATCTTTAGTCCTGTCCAGGTAAAATCTTAGCTGCCTATAAACATCCAACTTGTGCAGCATATAGTCCAATTTGTTTGTATGATTCTTGAAAAACGTGGGGAGCTCTATGGATTGGTTGATATTTAGGACAGAACAGACCTTGGGGAGAAATGACGGGTTTGTGCGCAAGAAGACTATCTGGGTGGAAGATCAAGTACGGTGGCCTGACTGATGACGCTTGTAGCTCTGATACTCTTCGAGCTGAAGTGACAGCCACAAGAAATAGTGTCTTCCACGATAAGAACTTTAGCAGGCAGGATGAAGCCGGTTCGAAGGGAGGTAACATCAGTTGCGACAATAACAGGTTCAAATTCCATGGGAAAAAGGGCTCCCGAATGGGTGGACGAAGGTGGAAGGTTCCTTTCATAAAAGCCTTGCAAAGCCTGTGAGACATAATAGAAGAGCCCCCCTCACCAATATGAAAGTTAGATATAGCCGCCAACTGTACTCTTAAGGTGGAAGTAGAGGCTCCTTCGTGAAAGAGAATTGATAAGAATTCCAGAACTTTGTGTAGTGGAGCTACCAAGGGATCTATGTGTTGGCTTGACGCCCAACATACGAAGCGTTTCCATTTGCTCCTGTAAAGCTTTCTGGTGGAGGCTTTATGAGAGGCAACCAGAATGTGTTGACGTGCCGGAGAAAGAAGATCTGACCTGGCTAGAGAGGGAAGCGGAGCAGCCAAGCTGTCAGTTTGAGGGATTCAAGAGATGGGTGAGGAACTCCCGACGAATGAGTCAATAGATCTGGCACTGGGTCCAGAATCCAAGGTTCCTCCGTTTGATGGGCTCAAAGAAAGGGGAACCATATCTGCCGAGGCAAGAATGGCGCTAGGAGTATTATTGTCCTTTCCAGGTTCCTGGCTTTCTGTAGAAATTTGGGAATCAACGGGGTAGGAGGGAATGCATACAGGAGACCTGGGGGCCAATCGTGCACTAGTGCATCCTGGGAACATCCCCTGGAGGGGGTAGAAGGGCAAAGTAGCTTCTGCATTTGGCATTCAACGGGGATGCAAACAGATCACAGCAAGGCTGGCCCCATCTGCGGAAGATCCTTTCCGCCACCTGTGGATTGAGGAACCACTCGTGAGGTAACAGGATGGCTCTGCTCAACCTGTCCGCAATGACGTTGGATGACCCCGGGATGTGCGTTGCCACTAGAAAGCGACTCGTGGACTCTGCCCATTGCCAAATTCTCATGGCCTCTCTGCATAATGGGTAAGACCTGGTTCCCCCTTGCTTGTTTATGTACCAGACCACAGACATGTTGTCCGTCTGAACTGCCACTGTTCCCAGAGGTAAGAGAGCTTGGAAGTGTTGCAACGCTAGGAACACCGCCCTCAACTCTAGAACATTTATGTGCACGTTGTACTCCATGTTGGACCATTCCCCTTGGACTGTTCTTCCCTGAAAAAGTCCCCCCCACCCTATCAGAGAAGTGTCCGTGGTTATTGTGGCCGTCGGGTTGGGTAGGACAAACGGGCGACCCATTGTGAGATCCTGTTTACCCACCATGAAAGATCTCGCTTGCAAGAGTTTGTTATAAGTATCTCGTGCGATAAGGGTAGCTGCTGGAATGACCATTGCGCGAAAAGCAGCCATTGGAAGACCATCATGTGCAATCTCCCCCATGGGAACTGCGATCAGAGACGCTGCCATTAGTCCCCGAACTTTTAACACTAGCCTGGCCGGGGCTTTCCTGTTCTGAAGAAGAACCTGTTTTTTGAGGGCTGATGCCCTTAGTGGAGGAAGCTTTAACAGTGTTAACTGTGTATCTAGGTCTGCTCCGATGACTGAGATATGCTGTAAGGGCGATAAGGCAGATTTTTCGAAATTGATTGAAATTCCTAAGTGGGAACAAAGGTAGACTGTGTAGTCTCTGGCTTGTACAAGACGATGCTTGGTGGTAGCGGTGAGGAGCCAGTCATCCAAATACGGAAACACTCTGAATCCTTGCCGTCTCAAGTGAGACACCACTACTGCCATGCATTTGGTGAATACCCTGGGGGCTGAGGTGAGTCCAAAGGGCAGAGCTCAAAATTGAAAATGACTGGCTCCCAGCCGGAAGCGCAGATGATCTCTGGACGGCCTGGCCATTTTGATGTGGTAGTACGCGTCCTTGAGATCTATCGAGCACATCCAATCGTCCTTCTGTAAGAAGGGAAGGATCGACTGTAGCGTGACCATCCGGAACTTCTCCTTCCTTATGAAGGTGTTGAGATTGCTGAGATCCAAAATCGGTCTCCAGGCCCCTGTCTTCTTTGGAACTAAAAAGAACGTTGAGTAAGTTCCGGATCCCTCTTTGGTCCGCCGGGACTGGCTGGATGACTTTTTCGAGCGAGCTTTGAAATTTCTACAGCTGCTGGATCTCGCAGATGGGGTGGCGCATCTGGAAGTCTCTTTTGTTGAGATGGGGCGGAAAGTAAAGGGAATTATGTATCCTTTGGTTACTATGCTTTTTACCCATGAATCCTAAGTAAGATTTAACCAGGCCTGTGGGTATAAAGCCAAGCGACCGCCTCCAGAGTAGGACAGTCGGGCCTCCATTCAGGAGTGCTGGAAGGGCTTCCCAGAGACTGTTGCCCTGATTTTGCGGACCCCCTCTGCCGCCGGGGCGGCGTCATTTTTTTATTTTTTATTTTATCATTTGTTGACCAGGAAAGTCCGACTAGGTTCCACAGAGCCTGTTTTCAGCGGAGGCCCGGGGAGAAATGCTCCAGATGCATGTCTTTGGAATGTGGGAGGAAACCCACGCGAACACAGGGAGAACATGCAAACTCCACACAGAAGGTACCCCAGCCGAGAATCGAACCAGAGAACCTCTTGCTGTGAAGGTGACCATGTTAACCACTGCACCACTGTGCCGCCCAATCGTCACCCATTTCTTCCCCCACCTCTGCCTCTGGAGGGGGCATCACCCTGTGTGGCTTGGAAAGATCCCAGAGTCTTACGGAACCACATTTTTCCGCCTCGTTGCCCTTTGGGGTACGGTCTGGTTGCAGCAGAAAAACAGACCCCAACAGCAGACAGGTTCTTCCCCTATTGCTCACACAGAGTTAGAGTCTCCTTTACTTTGGGCCCAAAGAGTGTGGCACCATCAAAGGGGGCGCTAGCAAAGGAAGACTTGAAGGCTTCCGCAAAGGAGCACAGCCGCATCCAGAATTGTTTACTGAGAGCAATCGCTGAAGCTGCAGCTCTACTCGATCCTTCGGCCGCATATGAGATGAGCTTCATGGATGAGTTTGCTATTGAAGTAAGGGTGTTGAGCTGTGCTGTCACCTTATCTGAGACAGCAGCATCTGTGTTACCCTGGAGGGTATCTCCCAGTTCCTTAATGAGATCCCTCTGTAGACGTGCAAAATGTGTCAAATAGTTTAGCGAACGCATGGAAAAAGTCGCTGAACTAAAAACGCGCTTCCCATATCTGTCCATAGTCCCAGAATCCTTATTAGGAGGATGAACAGAAGAGGAAGACCCAGACATTTCCTTCTTCGTGGCCGCCACCGCCACAGCGTTGACCGGAACTCCTTTAGTGAGATGGGCCTTATCTTGGGGGGCCGTGATAAATTTGTTTGGTTTTCGGGGGACCGGTTCCACTGTGTCCGGTGTTTCCCACGCCCTTTGAGCAATCAAGTCCATCAATTCATCGAAGGGCGGGGTCACCCAGGAGGTAGAAGGTTGAGCCCCAAAAGCCTTCAGCAACACAGACTCGTCCTCAGTGGGGGCTAGGGACTGCCAATCACCCCTCTGTTTCAAGATCTCCAGGATGTCTGCAAATGACACATCCTCAGAGGGGGATCGTGGGGACCCCTCTGCCTCATCCAAATTGGTGTCAGATGTTAGAGATTCCTGTGGGGAATCAATGTGCCTCCTCTTGCACAATCTCTTCCTCGGAACCTCATCAGAGTGGGCTTCTGGTGAGGCCTCAGAGGAACAGGGAGCACCCTTCTGGGGCTGGCTGAGGCAATGGGGCTCTACGCTTAGGGTGAATCGTGGGAGCAGAAACAGAAAGCGGCCCTTTAGGGGAAGGAGAAGACGCTTCCGATGAAGTAGTTGTCTGTGCAGACAACACCTTCCTCATAAGGTCGAAAGCCCCCCGAGCCCAGGGCCGAGGACTCCTCCAGTTCCGAAGAACACGGAAGCATCCCTGACACCGAAACCGTGGGCTCCGACCCAGAGGACGGAGCCGAACCAATCTGCGCCGAGGCCCCGAGAGGGAGTCTGCACCGAAAAATCGGTACGACTCTCGGTCCTGGAACCAAGGAGAGATAGTCGGCTCCACGACTCCCCTACGGGCTCCGAAGGAGTCAAAGTCAATGGTGATGATCGTGCAATGGTCGGGTTCGGCACAGAGGGCTCCACTAGCATCGGTTCGTCCTCTCCTGGCTCCGAAAACTGGATGAGTCTCGAAGGAGGACCTGTTGGAGACACGGGGAGGCCTTCTAGTTTCGACACCAACTGGGACGAAACTGCAATCAGCTTGGAAAGGGCCATATTTTCCATTAGTTTCTGCATGACACGATCCACATCAGTATCGAATAATGGTCTGGAAGACCGGGTCGAAGAGGGCACCGACCGAAGAATCGACGGTGGAGGCAGCTCCGACACCGGTTCCAAGACCTGGGGCTCGGTGAAAGATAACCGTTCGATGCTCGGCACCGAGGTCTGTGGAACTGGCGAACGAATCTTGGAAGATGAGCTCTGAGCCGATGACATGGGCTCCGACATCTTCGACCCCTTCGAAGACTTAGAAGCCTGGTCGGACTTCTCCAAGGCCTCCTGGAAGTCAGGTTTAAGTAAACCCCTGTCAATCAGCTTCCTGCGCCTCTCTGTCATGACCCTCCCGCTAAAGGAATGACAGATGGAGCAATCCTCCTGCAAATGGAGAGGGCCAAGGCAGTAGATGCAGGAAGCGTGATTGTCAGTGATGGACATTTTTTGTCCACACTGACACCTCTTAAAGCCGGATTTGGCTTTCTCCGACATGGTACAGTCAAGTCAAAACACTAAAACAGTGATAAACAGAATGGATAGAAAAACTAGCCAACAATAACTATATATAATAATAAGCAGTATACTACAAGCCTATAATAAACACACTAGTAGAACGAAGTCAGAGTTCTGACAGAAAACAAGTAGAAACCTATGTATCTAATTATATATATATATATATATATATATATATATATATATATATATATAGGATATATATCAAAAAACACACACACACTCTACACTAAGGTTAAAGTTATTTTTTTCAAAAAAAAAAATTGCTTATCTGAATAGATAAACTAAATTGCTCTCTGGCCCGAGCTCTCCTCGACTGATCTGTTGCAGCGGCAAACTAAATCTGAGGAATAGCAGGGAGGATTACGGGATATAGTCTGGTCTCGAGCTTCTCTAAGATGCAGAGCTTTGCGATGTGGCCGACTCGGAGCCGAGGATCGGCTCCGAACCCGTGTGTAAGAACAAATGGCGAGATTGAACACTTTCACATCATATCTTTTTGATTGATATGCAGGTGTATTTGACTTGGGTTCCATTAGCCCTGAATGCACTTCCCTGCCAAGTGAGCCCCCCATGCATAGTCTGAGGAGTCTGTTAAGGTTTGGGCGGCAGGGGGTAGAGTGAATGGCAGTCCCTTGTTTTGGTGGAAGGCCTCTGCCCACCAAAGAAACTATCTGTAGACAAGGCATGATATGAATCCTTGACTCCAGATCCTGAGAATGTCGACAGCATAGGCTTTTTAGATACCATTGTAGTTTCCTCATATGCAGTCTTGCATATGGAATTAGTAGAATGCAGGAGGCCATGAACCCCAGGGCTTGCAGTATTTTCCTTGCAAACAGATGGGTCTTTGCGGGCACTAGTTTGAAGTAGGCTGTCAAATTCGTGAGGTAGGCAGTCTGGGAAGTTGTATTCAAGCTTGCTCCCAGGAATACAATTTGCTGGCAGGGTACGAGATGGGACTTATTTTCGTTTATGGTGTACCCCAGAGAAGTTAGCAATTTCATTACAAATGCCAGATGATTCAAAAGCATGTCCTGGCTTTCTGCCTGAATTAGACAATTGTCCAGGTATGGGTATATCTGAATATTTCTTTGCCTGCAAAAAGCAATGACTGGAGCTAGGCACTGTGTGAATACCCTGGGCGCAGTAGATAAGCCAAAGGGCAGTGCAGAGAACTGACAGTGCATGTAGCCTGCTTTGAAGCGTAGGTATCTTCTGCAAGATTCCCTTATTGGGAAGTGCAGTTAGACTTCCTTTAAATCCAGTGTTGCCAACCAGGCATCTTTGCCTAGTATAGGAAGCAGCTGATAACCAGTTAGCATCTTGAATTTTGGGATTACCAAAAATGTGTTTAGGATAGACAGGTCCATTATAGGATGCCAGGAATGGTCTTTTCTGGGTACCAGAAAGTCTCAAGTAGAAACCTTGTCCCCATTCTTCATCTGGGACAGGTTGAATAGCCCTGATGGTTAAAACAGAGAAAACTTGCTTTTGAGCCTCTGCCCACTGATTTGGGGGTAGATTTGGCCAACCGTTTGGGGTTGGTAGGGAGTGGAAGTGGAATCTGTATCCTTGGGAAACTATATTTAAAACCCATTTGTCCTAGGTAACGAGTTCCCAATTTTTTGTCTGCAGGGCAATCTTGCCCCCTAAAGGAACAGTCAGTTGAGCAGGGCTTGGAAGGTTTAAAGTTAAGTCATTGAGAGTTTACCATGGGGGGGGGGGGGGGGGTCTTGCTACTTCCAGCGTCGGAAGTGGGAGACCCCACTGCTTAGTCATGTAAATCCCTTGGGACTGCAGCCTGGGTGTTTTGGTTCTGGGTTTTGACTGAAGGCCTGGAAGAGGCAGGAAAGGACCAATTCTTAGAGGGCCAATGTCTACTAAATCTGGGAGGCTGTACTTGCAGGAAATCTTTAACAGTTTGCATAGATTTAGCTTTTTCCTCCATCTTTTTAAGTACTACTACTGCTTTGTTGCCAAACAGGCAGTTTTGGTTTAAGGGAGCATCCAGCAATTTAGCCTTAACATGATCTGGCAAAGATTGCTCCTTAAGCCAAGCATGCCTTAAGTACAGACCCAGTGACAGCAGCCATGCAAGATGCCTCTAATGAATCAAAACCACACTGCAAAGTATTGTTTCCAACTTGTAAAGCAGAATACATTAAATCCTGTAAATCTATATTTTCAGCAGAGTCAGGAATCAACATCATTTTCTGTTTAAGCAATCCAATAACATGCTGCTGATACTTCAGCATATGAAACTGGCAGTTTAAGGTCATAATGGCCAAGGTTGCCGAAGTGTACAACTTCTTACCTCATGTATCCAGCGCCCTGGAATCTTTATCTCAGGGGGGAGGATTTTTGGCAGTAGTCTTCATGCCCTTGGGTCCCTGTGAAATGGTCTCAGGATCCGCAGTAGGATTTTAAAAAAGGAACTTGAGAGTCAGGAATCCTGTAATACCTATCAGGTTTTCTGGGAGCAGGAGGTAGATAGTCAGGGGCCAGGCTATATTCCAAGAAGACATCATCAACAATGTCCAGTACCGGAGGTATTGCTAAAGGCCTGTGTTGGGGCAGGAGTAAGAAATCCCTAAGCCTCTTTTTGGAGTCAGAGTAATCCTGGCATTCCCAGTGAAAATGCTCACTAAGAGTATACAAGGTTTCACTAAAAGAGAAATCGTCTGGAGGGGAAGTAGAGGGAATGGAGTCCTCTGCATTAGAATCCTCATAAGTAGATAAGGGTAAATCCTGGTCATCAGTGGAAACAGAAATTTCAGAGTCCTGCTCAGCAGAATCAGAAGGAAAATCAGTCCTAGGTCTCTTGGGGTTGGGGTGGCTTCCCCTGATTAAAGTAGCAAGGTCTTCAACCATTCTTATTTGTTTTTTTTAGGCAAAGTGGCCTGACCATGCGGGTCTGGGTATCTGTTTCCTAAGCAGGGATCAAGTTTTAGGCCTCGAAGAAGAAAATGGCATCTGTTTAATATCAGTAGGCCTGAATACACCCTCAGAAGCCGGTGCCTGCACAGCGGCTCTGGGACCCATCCAAGGTAGAGAAATCCACAAGTTCCACAGTAGAGGAAGCATCTCGCGGCATACAGACTCTGAATGGGTCTCAGTAGAGGCCTGCGAATCTGTAATAGAGGGTATCAGGGGCTGCAAAAGCACCTCACTGAGTACTGGTGAACTGGTGACTAGCTTAGAAGGGTCGGCAGCTTTGGACCTATGCGGTCCATCTCTGTCTTTATCTTTGTGTTTTTTCGAAATGGCGGTAGTCGGGTGGCTTACCAAAGCCATTTCTGGATAATTGAACTGAGTAACAAAATATCTAGAAGCGTAAATGAACAGACGAATAGGTTAAGGTTTGAATAAGGCACAAACCCGACAGCGAGGTACGTTGTGGTCTGGGCCTAAGCAAGGAATGCAGTATGAATGAAAATCTTTGAGGTATTTGCTTTCCACAAGAAATACAACTGTTAATTTTTACTGATATCGGTTTAGAGCAAGAAAGGTTCCCCAACAGGGTACTTAGCTTAGTTGAAGACTTCGGTTCTGAAACTCAAATGAAAATTTCAAGAGTCTGCAGACCAACACTAGCGAAATGCTTCTGCTTCAGGCACAGCACGGCAAGAAAGACTGATGTAATGGCGTCGGCTGCATGCTTTATATCCCTGACTACCTGACGTCATGGAAGATGAGAGAGCAAGTGACGTAGGACCCAAGACTTTGAAAATCAGGCTGACTTGAGGGCTACTGCAAACAGATAACCCAAATGTGATGACGGCAACAGTGAAACACGAAGAACAGAAGTATCTTTTCCATTTTTCTGAATAGGATTTCCTAGTATTAGGCCTCCTGGCCTCAAGGATGGCATCCAGCACCTGTTTGCGGAGGGTTGCTGGAGAGGTATTCAGGGAATAAGCCAGGCTTGTTAGGTTCAGGGTTTGCAGCTGAGGATGCAAAATCTGGCCCTCCTGCTGGGACAGCAGAGAGGGGGGTCTGATGCAGGTGTCAGGGTGGCACTGCTGTCAGACTGCGTAAATGTGGGTACTAGTGCTGGCATGGCCAGTCTGGTGCAATAAGGATTGTCCTTGGCCTGTCCTGTTTGATCTTGAGTAGTACCTTCGAGAGGAGGGGCAGAGGGGGAAAGGCATATATTGAGAGATTTTCCCATGTAAAGGACAGGGCATCCACTTTCCATGCTTGGCCGTGGGGAATTCTGGTGCAACATTTGCTCAACTGATGGTACGGGGGGGGAGCAAAGGTGCCACCCACCTGTGAATCAGAAGCTTGAATCATTTGGGTTCCAGTTTCCACTTGTGTGAGTCCATCAGATTTCTCCTTAGGTAGTCTGCCAGTGAATTTAGTTTGCCTGGCAGGAATTGAGCTTGCAGGTGCACTAGATTGCTCAAGGCTGTGTTCCATAGAGCATTGGCTAGCCTGCAGAGTGGGTAGGAATGAGTCCCCCCCTGCTTATGTACCACAAAGTACAGTTTTGTACCTACCATAAATGTAGATGTTCGAGTGTGTACACTGCTGCAGTCATTACACTTAGGTTATCCTGCCGTCAGGCGGTTCCCCAGTCGGCCTGAGTTCCAAAGTCTTGGTCTGGCGTCGGTTGCTGTCACCTCCTCCCTGACGTCAGTGCGACAGGGGTATGTAAGATGCAGCCGACGCCATTTTCTTCAGTTTTTCTTGCCCCAGATGTCAGGTACCTCTAAATAGGTAGGCAATTCCAATTGCTAATAAAACATACATAAAAAAAGCAAAAAACAACCTACAGCTACCAGCAAATATGCCCCATAGGTAGTAAGGGTAGAAGACATAGGTACATACCAGCCAGTAAGAGGGGAAGGAGGGAGGGTAACCTGGACTGCAGCAGTGTATATATACACTCGAACATCTACATTTATAGTAGGTACAAAACTGTACTATGTTCATAGTGTTACAATGCAGCAGTCATTACACTTGGGTAGAATCCCAAAGCTGAGGTAGGGTGGCTGGTTCTATAAGGCATTAGGGGTGGCTATAAGGCCCTGCAGCACTGCGGTGGCGAAGCCAGCTCTGGATTTAGAGTATAGAGGCAGATGGTAATGCTTGGTGAAGGTATGTACAGAACTCCAAGTTGCTGCTTCCAAAATATCCTTGGTAGGTACTCCCCAGAGGTAGGCAGTTGAAGTGGCTGTTGCCCTGGTGGAGTGAGATCTAATGCTGCTAGGTACAAGTTTTCCATGGCATGTGTAGCAGAAACGTATACAATGTCCTATCCATTTTGAGATGGTCTATTTTGAAATGGCTCTTCCCTGTGCTCCTGCAGCATATGCTACCAATAATTGCTCAGATTTTCTGAAAGCTTTAGTTTTGTCCAAGTAGAAGCGTAACTGCCTGTGACTGTCCAAAGAGTGCAGTAGTCTCTCCCCTTTATTCTGTGGTTTAGGACAAAAAGTTGGCAGGTGAATAGTTTGGTTTAGAGCCACACTGGATATCACCTTTGGCATAAACATAGGGTTAAGTTCTTAAAGACACCCTGTCCTGGTGGAAAATGAGGAAAGGTTCCACTGACATTAGTGCCTGTAATTCTGAAACTCTTCGTGCTGATGCTATTGCCAGGAGCAGAGCAGTTTTCCAAGAGATATATTTTAATTCTGCTGTGTTAGCTGGCTCAAAAGGAGGTAAAGTTATTTTTTCCAAAACAAAGTTGAGGTCCCAAGTTGGAGTATGTGCTATACTGGGCGGTCTTATGTTTTTAGCCCCCCTGAGGTACTGTTTTAACAGAGGATTAGAGAAAATTGGTGGATCCGTGTTATAATAAGCAGAGATGGCAGAGGCGTGGATCTTGATGGATGAGAAGGAGAGGCCTTTGTCCAGCATCTCAGTTAAGTATTGTAGTATCTGTGGAATGCTTGGGACAAGAGGGTCAAGGCTGTGAGCTTGGTTCCAGGCACAGAATCTCTTCCATTTATCCGAACAGGCTTTCCTGGTACTAGGCCTTCTGGCCTCCAGAATGACATCCATAACCTTGGAGAGAGGCATTGCTTGCTTGACTAAGGAATCTTCCATGCAGCTAGGTTTAAGGTCTTTAGCTGGCTGTGTAGTATTTGACTGTTGTGCCGAGTCAGCAGATGTGGGATAGGAGGCAAAATCCAGGGTGGTTCTTGTGCTAATCTCCTTAAGATTGGGTACCAGTGCTGGCGTGGCCAGTCTGGTGCAGTCAGTATCATCTTTGGCTCTTCTTGCCTGGCTTTTATGAGTACCTTTGGCAGGAGAGGTAGTGGTGGGAAAGCGTATACTTGTAGTTTCTCCCAGCTGAATGAGAGGGCATTCACTTTCCATGCTTGTGGATGGTAACTCCTTGTGCAGAATTTTTGCAGCTAGCAGTTTATTGGGGATGCAAACAGATCTATGTCCGGGCTACACCATTTCTGTTTTATCATTCTGAATATTTGTGGATTCAATTCCCATTCATGTGGATCCATGATGTTTCTGCTTAAGTTGTCTGCCAGTGTGTTTTTCACTCCTGGCAGGAATTGTGCTTGCAGATGAACTTGAAGGTTTATAGCCGTTTTCCACACGGCCATAGCTTGTCTGCATAGGGGGTAGGAGTGAGTGCCCCCTTGTTTATGTACCACATAACTATGGTGTTGTCCGTCTTTAGCAGTAGTTGTCCTGGATGCAGCAGGTCCTTGAAAGCTGTAAGGGCATTTTGTACAGCTAGCATCTCTTTTTGATTGATGTGAAGATGCCTTTGTTCTGTGGGCCACGTGCCCTGAATACATTTGCCTGCCATGTGTGCTCCCCAGGCGCAATCCGATGCATCTGTTGTCAGTGTTTGCCTGGCTGTGGGTTGTGTAAAAGGCTGTCCCTTGTTGAGGTGACAAGCTTGAGCCCACTACTGAAAATCCTGTTGAAGGCAAGGGATTAGTGGTATAACGGTTTCCAAATTTGACAGTGTTGAGACCATACATTCTTTAGGTACCATTGTAGTTTCCTCATATGCAGTCTGGCATATGGAATTAGTAGTATGCAGGATGCCATGTAACCCAGGGCCTGCAGAATTTTTCTTGCAGGGAGTTGGGTCTTTGTTGCCATCAACTGAAAGTACTGAGTCAGTTGTCCTTGCTCGTCTGGCATGAGATAAGCCATCTGGGCCAGTGTGCAAGCTGGCATCCAGGAATATAATCTCTTGTGAGGGCACTAGTTTTGATTTATTTTCGTTTACTGTGTACCCCAGGCAACTTAACTTTTTTACAAACGCCAGATGCATTAGAAGAATGTCCTTGCTCTCTGCTTGAATCAGGCAGTCGTCCAGGTAAGGATAGATTTGAATTCCTTTCCGTCTGCAAAATGCAATTACTGGTGCCAGGCACTTTGTGAAGACCCTGGGCGCAGTAGATAAGCCAAAGGGCAGTGCAGAGAATTAGTAGTGCATCGAACCAGCTATGAATCTGAGGTATCTTCTGCAGTTTTGTCTGATAAGGACATGCAGGTATACCTCCTTGAGGTCCAAAGTCACGAGCCAAGCTTTCTTGCCCAGCATGGGAAGACGCTGCTGTAGTGTCAACATTTTGAATTTCGCAACATCCAGGAAGTGTTTAGAGATGAAAGATCCAGAATGGGCCTCCAGGCTTTGTCCTTTCTGGGTACCAGAAAGAGTAGAGTAAAATCCTTGTCCTTGCTCCTGTGATGGTACTTGTTGAAGAGCTCTCATATCCATGAGTGCTGTAATTTGTTTTTGAGCCTCTGCCCATTGATTTGATGGCAGATTTGGCATTCCTTTTAACCTTGGCAGAGTGTGAAAGTGGAACCTGTAACCTTGAAATACAATGTTGAGAACCCATTTGTCTTTGGTGATCATTTGCCAATTTTGGTAGAAGAGTGCCAGTTTTCCTCCCAAGGGGGCTGCCAAGAGGGATTTGTTTGGTAGCTGTAGTGGGAAGTCATTGGAGCTGCTTTTTATATGATTGGAGCCTGTCTTCCCCCTCTTTCTGGTCTGATGCAACCCATTGTCGAGGTCTGTAAGGACCTTGTGTTTGACCTCTACCTCTTGGACGTCTGCATCTTCCCCTTTGAGGTCTGTCTGTAATTGGAAAGGACCAATTCTTAGTTGGCCAGTTTCTGTTAAATCTAGGAGGCTGAACCTGTAAGAAATCCTTCACCGTTTGCATAGATTTTGCCTTATCCTCCATTTTCTTTAATACCTCTTCTGCCTTAACTCCAAACAACACATCCTGGTGCAAAGGTGCATCCAATAATTTTGCTTTAACATGATCTGATAACGTATGTTCTTTTAACAAAGCATGCCTTTTAATGACAGAGCCTGTAACTGCTGCTCTGCAGGAGGTCTCGAGAATCAAAACCACATTGCAAAGTACGCTTTCCCACTTGTTCAGCTGCATGCAATAAATTTTGCATTTCTTTAAAATTAGGAGGATCTGATTCTGGAAGCATTTTTTGTTTTAACTGAGACAACAAAAATTGCTGACGTTTTAGCATGTGAAACTGGCAATTTAAGGCTCTCATTGCTTAAGTTGCAGACGTATATACTTTCTTTCCCCATCTGTCTAATGCTCTGGAATCTCTGACAAAGGGAACTGGATTCTTGGCTGATGAGGCCTTAACTCCTTTAGGTCCCTGAGAAATAGTTTCAGGGTCAGCTACAGGGCTTTTATACAGAACTTTATGCGAGTCAGGGACTCTAGTATCTGTCAGGTTTAACAGGGGCTGGAGGTAAGGAATCAGGATTTAAGCTGGATTCAGTATACACATCATCCACAATATCTAACACTGGCGGAATAGCAAGGGGTCTGTGTTGAGGTAATAAAAGGAAGTCTCTGAGCCTTTTCTTGGATTCTGAGTAATCCTGGCCCTTCCCAGTGGGAGTGCTCCCTCATGGTATGTAGGGTTTCCCCAAAGGAGTAGTCCTCAGGCGGTGAGGCTGATGGAATTGATTCCTCAGCATCAGAATCCTCATAAGTGGGTAAAGAGTATCCTAGGTCTGAGGATGAATCAGAAGAGATGGACACCTGGTTGGATGAGTCATAGTCTGCATCCTGTCTAGGCCTTTTATCAGGTGGGGGATGTGACCCCCTATTCAGAGGGGTTAGGTCTTCGGCCATTTTGAGCATTTGTTTCTTAGGCATGGAGGCCTGCCCTGGAGAATGCTGTATTTGTTTCTTTGATTTTAAAGGAGGCTTAGACTTAGCTGAGGGTTTAATGCTTAACTGAGTAGGTCTGAAGACACCCTCTGAAGCTATGGGTTGCTCAGCTACCCTGGATCCCTCTGAAAGGTTAGTCTCGGTAGGCGGAATAACTTGTGCATCCGAAGGCCCAGCCATCTCCACGGGGGAGTCAGAGGTGGCCTGTGGTTCTACAGAAGCGGTCATCAGGGGCTGCGAAGGCGCCTTGCTGAAAAACAGAGAACCGGCGACTGGCCTAGGAGAGACTTCGTCAGTTTTGGGCCTCGGATGCCTATCCTTGTCTTTGCGCTTTTTGTGTATTCTGGTCGGAAGTTCCAACGGCATGGTATAGTTGAATTTTCTATCAAAATAATGTCGGGCAAAATCAAACCGACGTTTAGTGTGCTTGTTAAACCTAGCACAAAACTGACAACCAGTGATGTCATGGTCTGGGCCTAGGCATGGGATACAATAGGAATGGAAATCCTTATGAGGTATTTGCTTCCCACAAGAAATACAGTTATTAACTTTTACTGACATCGGTCTGAGACAAGAAAAAGTTTCCCCAACGGGGTACTTAGCTTTGTAGAAGACTTCAGTTCTGGATTCGGAATGAAAATCTCAGGAGACTGCCAACCAGCACTTGCGAACTGCTTTTGCTTCGGGCACCGCACGGCAAGAAAGACTGAAGAAAATGGCGTTGGCGGCATCTTATATGCCCCTGTTGCACTGACGTCAGGGAAGAGGCGACAGCAACCGATGCCGGAACTCAGGCCGACTGGGGAACTGCCTGACGGCAGGATAACTCAAGTGTAATGACTGCAGCAGTGTAACACGAACATCTGTGGTGTTGTCTATCAAGAGTTGTCCTGGAAGGTTAAGGTATATGAAGGCTGTCAGTGCATTCTGTACAGCTAACATTTCTTTGTGCATTCTGTACAGCTAACATTCTTGTGTGATTGATATGCGGGTGCACTTGTCTTGGGCTCCATTTGCCTTGATATGCAGGTGCACTTGTCTTGGGCTCCATTTGCCTTGAATGCATTAGCCTGCCATGTGCATGTGAGCCCCCCATGCATAGTCTGATGCGTCTGTTGTCAGGGCTTGGGTGGCGGGGGGGGGGTTGAGTGGAAGGGAGTCCCTTTTTATGGTAGCAGGCCTCTGCCCTCTAAAGGAACTCTGCCCTTAGGCAAGGAATGATAGAAATCATTGTTTCCAGGTCCTGAGAACGTTGACACCAGAGACATTTAAAGTGCCACTGACGTTTCCTCATATACAGTCCTGCATATGGAATTAGTAGAATGCAAGAGGCCATGAACCCTAGGGCTTACACTAGTTCTTCTTGCAGATAGCTGTGTTTGGGTGGCCAGTAGATTGAAGTAGTTTGTCAAACAAACCTGTTTTTCTGGAGTGAGGAATGCCATCTGAGAAGTTGTGTTCAAGCTTGCTCCCAGGAATAACATTTTTTGGCTAGGTACTAGATGTGATTTCTTTTCGTTGATGGTATACCCCAGAGAAGTTAGAAGTCTCTTTACAAATGTCAGGTGCTGAAGTAGCAATTCTTGGCTGTCCGCCTGAAATCA